>NC_084604.1:0-177500 GCF_033807715.1 Cololabis saira | reverse complement strand
ATGCAAGCTGCTTTCCTGATAGTCCATGGGCCAGATCAGATATCAGCACCACTCAAAGTCACAAAACTTGCTTGTCATTTTTGAAAATATCCATGTCTGTAGATGATATTTTGGTATGATAACCTTCCTGAGTGGCAGCTGGATCATCCTGTATTTGCATGATAAAGACCAGTTTGTGACATCAGCCTCGTGGCTGTTATAGTTTCATCAGAGCCTAATGATGCTCTTCTAGTTTAAGGCTCAAAATGACCTGCAACAACAATATAGTATGGGGTATATTATACATTTCATGAATCCTTATGGTCCTGTGAGTATTCCAGTTTTTGTATTTTGTGTCTCTGTTGTTCGTAGATGACACAGGGGTAAAAGAAAGTATATCTTTTAGGCGAAAATTGTGTAAAAATGTGTGTTGTTTATAGTTTATAGTTTTGGGGGTGGTAGCCTAGTGGTTACAGAGGAGGGCTGGAGTCTGAAGGACCCAGGTTCAAGCCCCTGGATTGCAACCAAAAAGTCAACCACCTTGGGCCCCTGAGCAAGGCCCTTAACCCTTACTGCTCCCCGGGCGCCATGCCATTGCATGGCAGACCACTGCTACTAGTTCAACTAGAAAATGGGTTAAATGCAGAGAAAGAATTTCCCCATTGTGGGAGTACTAAGGGAATCTTTCTTCTTTCTTTCTTCTTAGTTTAAAGAGCTGCAGTGACCTCTATGTTGGTCAGAAAGATTCACATCTTAGCTTGAATTAATGCTTAAAAGGTCCCTTTTAAAATTATATCAAAGACAATACAGTGAAACATTGACCGATTTCCTGTACATGAGTCTAAACCAGGATATGCAGCAGCATCTAAAATTTAATTTTCTGAAGGGGGTGGTAACTTCATGAGCTGATAACTATGATCCAGCTGCCACTCAGGAAGGTTATCATACCAAAATATCATCTACAGACATGGATCTTTTCAAAAATCATAAGTAAGTTTGGTCACCTTGAGTGGTACTGACAAATTAAATGTTGGGTTCTGGCCCGTGGACTAGATTATGTCTAAACTATGACTCATGTGAGTGTGGAACTTTGAGTGTGAAAGGTTTGCACATGCTGCCCTCCAGTGGCGGACCACCGGACTACAGAGAAAAAAGAAACGATAAACAAACGTCTCAAGTCTCAAAGAAGTGCAGTGGAGGGCTCCGACCAGAAGATGTCAACACCGACAAGCAAAGGCCAAGACTTCCACGGGAAACCAGAACATTCACACCTTTGAAAAAGGTTCCAGTTGTAAATATTTTGCAATAAACTATTTCTCTCTGAAGTCCTAATTGCATCCACAGATCATTAGAGCTTGGGTTAAACAGAAGAAGGAGGTCGCCTTGAGTTTCCCTGCGATGCCGCGGTGCAGGGCGAGTCTCGCATCATTACCCACAGCCAGGGAGGTCAGCGGAGGGAGAAACACAGATCCCTCCGGCCGTCCAAATCCCACACTGCAACATGCGTGAGACCGCAAACAAAAACTGACCTTGCCTTTATTCTCTGTTACATTTGGTCAAATGCCACTGTGAAGAAACACCAAGCAGAACTGGTTCCATTCAGCTGTGGGAATTTACCACCCACTAACACAGTTAGAGGAGAGAGGGTCCACTCAAGTCGGGGTCAGTGTTGTTCTTGTCGGCTATTTTTAAATTTTGTTTCAGTCTTAGTCCTGTTTCAATCGCCGTTGTTATTTTTTGTCATATTTAGTCGAACTCATCCTTTTTTTATTTAGTCACATTTTTGTCGACTAAAAGTCGAGCATTTTAGTCTTTGTTTTAGTCCATGAAACCGTGAATTTATTTGTTTAGTTTTAGTCAACAAAAACTATTTGCATTTTAGTCTAGTTTTAGTCTGACAATTTAGTCTAATTTTAGTTTGACAATTATTTAAAACATATACATTAATATTATATTCTACTTTAATTGAGCTCATTTCTTTCACCAATATCTGACCTAAGTATTGATATCAAATATTCATGATTTTTTAAAGATTTAACCCTCTAAATGCCAGGTTTTATAAACTGTGGCTGCAGTCGCAGCTGTGTAAACGACTTAACAAAAAGCTGGAGTTTGTTATGATTCTCTCTGTGGCTGCATCTTTCATGTGATTCAAAATGCCCCATGTTTGGATTTATTTGTGTTTATGGACCTCTTGTGTAGGTGTGTGTAGTGTGCATTTATACAAAATAATCTTAGAGGGGCTTTGAACTGCACAAAAACCATGTGAATGAATGAAAACAGTGGCACTTGAAAGCCTTTGCTCATAATGTCATAAGGTCACACACCACACACACACACACACACACACACACACACACACACACATATACTAACTGTACATGCGCACACACACACACACACACACACACACACACACATATATACTAACTGTACATGCACACACACACACACACACACACACACACACACACATATACTAACTGTACATGCGCACACACACACACACACACATATATACTAACTGTACATGCACACACACACACACACACACACACACACACACACACACACATATATACTAACTGTACATGCACACACACACACACACATATATACTAACTGTACATGCACACACACACACACACACACACACACACACACACACACACACACAAACTAGTAGACTACTTTCGGGTAGGTTTTATTGTAGTCACATTAAGCTGACAGTACACTCAACAACACAACGTTGATTTAATGTTGTAAACAACCAGCAACATACTTTATGTTAACTTAGCTTACCTTGATTTCTTTGTGTTAAATGGAGATGTGTCGTTTCAGATTTGTAGTGTTCTTTCCCTACAACTTATGACCGCACTGCTCCCCGTCCGTTAAAATCAAGCATTCCGTTTTATCTTCGACGTCAATGTATCTAAAATGTTTCCAGACATCTTCCCTTCTCTTTCTCCCGATCCCCGTGCAAAGCATGTTACCGTTTTATTTTATTTAATGAAATGAAATGTCCGCGTTGAGATCGTGTGCAGCTGCGGCTGCATGCTGCGCTGGCGGTAACTTCAAAAAGGGGGTGTGTTTGTTCATGTGTGAGTGTGAGTGCGAGTGTGTGGGGGAAGGGTATGTTCGATATATCCACCCTGAGCACAATGCCAATAAAAAGTGATAGACAACTGTGCTCCCGGACAGTCCCGGTGAGCATTTGCGAACGCACAGCTGCGCTCTATGGCAAAAGAGACAGGAGGAAGTGATACGTTCATTATAATTATATATTTCGTATCGTCTTTGTTTGTGAACGAAAATGACCATAGATTTTAGCGGAGTATTTATTTTGTGAACTATATTTTCGTTTAGTTTTTATTAGTCAACGAACTTGCATAATGATTTAGTCCTAGTTATTGTTTATACACGTGTTTTTTTTCTAGTCCGGTCTCGTTTTCGTCCGGGGAAAAATGGGCGTTGACGAACATATTTCGTTTCCGTTTTCGTGAACGAGAACAACACTGGTCGGGGTGCTACTATATGAATATGGACTTGCTTAAAACTTTAATAGCTCGCTGGCTTATTGTACAAAATCTGCATGTGGGTCAATGACGAATAAGGATTTTCAACAGGTCAATTTTAAAATAATAAAAAAAAGAATATCTATTGCAGTAGTTCAAACATTAAGGGGTAAATCCACAAAATGATTGCGCGGCTTTTGCGGCCGCTAAACCGGTGCAAATGACACAAAAAGAGAGCGTCTAATTCGCAAAGCACCCGCAAAGGGCGAATTGCACCACAAACTGCGCTGCCAAGCAAATAGTGGCATTGTGCGCCTGTGCCATTTGCATGCATGTAAATTCGGTAATATTCATACATTTGGCGCAAAATTGCCCCCTTTCTATGCAAATAAGCCTCATTGCAAAAACCGTCTAATTCACAAAGGCCAGCGCTATTTGCCACACGCAAAAATAGTGGAGCAAATACCGTCTTTTCGAAGCGTGTATTAACTGCACGCAAACTCATTCCTCACTCCTGCTATGTCTCTGTTTCTCTCTCTCTTAAATATCATTCAAGCCTGTGTGATACTGAATATTAAGAGTGAAATCTACAGTCAGACATGACTGTAGACAATCAGATCAAGTGGGGTTGTGGACTTATCTCGGATTTAAAAATAAAAATAACAGGACGGAGCTCAGGATTCATCCATACAGTAGGGGCTGCTTTATTACAAACAATTCCACCATATAAAACATATAAATCTAGAATGTGTGTATTTAACAGCTGACCTGTAGGTGTGTGTAGCAAAACACAGAACATGAATTACCGTCAGATCCTGATCTGGGACCTCATCTATAAAGCTTGTTTGCGCACAAAAAGGGCCTGAAAGATGCGGCGACGCGCACTGTACGGTGCGCGTCGCAGCGTAACCTTAGCCGTATGCTCTGCGTCGATTTAACGCAGAACCATAAATCAGCCTTGAACAGCACTGAGGGAGGAGGGAGGGGGGGAGCGGGCTCCCGTCCCGTCTTCGCACAGTGTCTTGATGATTTACAGGCTGAGCCTACAGTTAGTTCTTAAACAGTAAAAAAAAAAAAAGGGGGGGGGGGGGGGGACAAAAGCATGAGTTTGAAAAGTGGGAGGCATGTCCCCCCTGTTCCCAGTGGAAATTGCGCCCTTGCACCTCACAGCGTTTTTTTTTCACTTGCTTTATTTTTTATTTCTGCAGTTTTCATTATGGACCAATCTGTGTGCTGAAATATGGAGAACACTGTAAACAGCTCCGCTCACTTACTCAGACAAAGGCAAATTGCACTCAGCTCCAAAACTTTATGGGCGTGTTTGCGCCGGTATATCATTAGAGCAAAATCTTTTGTGAATAGGACCTTAAGGCGGGGCAAATTGCGGGCGCAAATGCGGCGCAATTCACAGCGCTATTTGCGGGCGCAATCTGTTCTTTGTGGATTTACCTCTAAGAATGTTGTGTACACATAAATTCATATAAAAATGTTAAATTAAGTGATTTCAGAGTTTTTTGTCAAGATGAATTGGCACTAGCCTTAAAAAAGGTCATGTGGTGCAACCATGATTCATATTAAAATAAATTAATTTCCTTAACATCTTGACATCTTTTTTCAGTTTTATACAAAAATGGTTGTTTTTTTAAATGGTCGCGCCACATGATATTTCATAAAATGGACATCAGTCAAAACTTTGTTTGTATAATATGATGAAAATATAAATACAAATGTGTTGCAATCGTATACACTACCAGACATTTCGGAAATCATGCCAGATAGGACAGAAGATTGATTTAAATACATATAGGGCTTGATTTACTAAAGGTTTGCGTGTGTAAAAACCTGTGCAAACTTGACAGCACCCGCAAACCAAAGTGCGAGCTGATCTACTAACAGCGTGCAAAGAGGATTGCGTCTCTGAAATGCGCAAAATTGCACACGCAATTCAGTTAGTACTTTTGCCCTGATGAATAATCAATATGGGGCGTACCCGGCAGAGAGCTCTAAATACTGGGAGGGGAAGATGCAAATTGCTCCATTTACCACGCGCAATGAGATTTACCAAGCCTGAAAGTAATTGCGCGTATTGTGATTGCGTCTGTATTTAATACGTTTGAAAGGAAGGTGCTAATCTGCTGCTGCTGTTATTGTGGCAAGGAGGCGACATCCAAAATCAAAGAATACGCAGAGAGAGAGTCTTTATTCTGCTGCATGCTATTTTAAAAATGGTTTTATTAGTTTTATTAAGTTTTATTAAAGGCCACTTTTTCTTTAGTTCTCCGCCTTATATCTTGCCACCTTCTCTTATTGTGCCCCCCTCCACTCGCCCACAAGCAGGCCAAGCCTTTGTGCCAAAACTTTGTATTTTATTGATTACTTATCTTATTGAACGTGAAATCATCCTTCGTAAATTACATTTAATTAAAACCCGTGCTTATTAATCACAAAACACTGGTTAAACATCATGACCAAATCCGCTCCGACCCGCTGTGTCAGGATCAGCGCAGAGACTGCAGCTTCGCCTGAATTATGGTTCTGCGTTAAATCGACGGCCATATGATGGTCCCGTCTGTCACACATTTACCGTCAGTGTTTGCTATATAATATATAATATTTGCAATATACTGTGGACATCTGAATAAAAACTTAACTCATAAATAGATTGAATCAAAGCGCTCTCCAGCTCTGTGTCTGATGTAGGCTATTTTTCTCCTCAGATCATGCCGAGCACCGCCTGGGTCACGCAAACCCGACCAATTAAATATTAAAATCAAATTCAGTCCTGTGGCCCGTTTTTCTATTTCGTATTTTTGATCTGTGCCTAAAATTGAAATATGAAAAACCAGCCGTTTTTCCGTTTTTTGTGTTACCAACTGCATTTATTCTATCGCAGGTTTTCTCCGATATTGCGTTTCTTTTGGTAATGTTTAAATTTCTTTGCTGTAGTTCATGAATGTGTTTATTTGCCTCTTCCACTAATATCTCTAACTCCAACTCGTCAAATTTCATTTTGCGCTTGTGACTTGTGACTGTGCATTCCATCCAGACTCTCCATGGCGCAGGTCTGCGCTCGCAAACCTTAAGACACGCAACACCTCATTTAAGTACTGCTGTTTGCACCTGTTATCAATTGCGCACGCAATCTTAGTTGATCACCTGCAAACCACACGCAAACAGCACGCGCAAACCTTTTCAGTGCACACGCAATTTAGTACTCTTTATTTAGGATCTTAGTAAATCGGGCCCTTAGAGTGATTTCAAAAAAGTTTTCAATACAAGAGTCGTGGTCGGACGGTCGCACCACATGACATTTTGACGCTTAAAACAACAACAAAATCCCAAATAACTAGTATTTTTTGTAAAATTCAAGTGAGTCCATATGTGGGAAAGGTAGTTCATATATATGGTATTTTTTTTATCCATTTAATCCTTTTTTGAATTGGAAAAAATTTATTTTTCAGAAAATATAGGCATCAGGTCATTGACCCTATTACATATTTTTGTGTGTAAAAACAAAATAAAAGTAATTTGATCATAGCTGGTCTTAGTATAACACATTACCTTTTTGACTGTGCCATTATATATTTAAGAAAATTGATGTAAAAAAAAGAAAAATGACAACAAGAACAATGCAAATTTCTTTTTGGCTTCAAAAAGCTCAATTTGGACCACTTGGGAGAGACCACTAAGTTATCACAGTTTTCTCCTGTCTTTGGTAATGATGACTTTCACCCAGGAAGAGCAGATACCGGGTTTAAAACTTGGGCTTCCCAAGGTGTAGCTAAAATATCTGATCTCTTTAAAAACAACCACACTTTCATGTCCTTTGATGAACTTAAGGCCACATATGGAATACCCTCAAAACATTTCTTTAAATATCTCCAATTGAGAAGCTTCATAATGGCCAGGCAGGGTAATAATTTGAAAATCCTCCCAGTGTCTTCCCTGGAAGACTTTACAATGAGACTTTTTGACTACGTTCACACTGCAGTTCCCAAGTGACCCAAATCCGATTTTTTGCTCATATGTGACTCAGATCTGATTTGTTTATGACAGTGTGAACAGCAAAAGTCACATGGAATCTGATCTTTTCAAATCAGATTCAGGTCGCTTCCATATGTGGTTCTAAATCGGATACAGGTCTGATGTTTTGCAATGCGACCTCAGTGTGAACAGCCAGGTCGGAATTAATGCGACTTTGACGTCACTTGAGAGCGACCGTTGTCATAATACTGCGCTGGCGGGGGCGGGAGTCACTCGGAAGCGATCGGAAAAGGTCAAGACAAACATGGAGGATAGCGGCGACGGAGCTAATCAGTGGAGGGACAGTGAGGTCTTTGACCTTATAAGTATTTGGGGGGACACTACTATACAAGCTAAATTAGAGGGGTCTTATCGTAATTGGTCCATCATGATCCCACCACTCCTGACTCCGAGTCCGCATCCACACACACCTCTCTACAGACGAGGCAGCCATCGCTCCACAAAAAGCCATTATTAAAAATGCGTCTTTCTTTCTCCTCCTTCTCCTCTTCATTAACACTTGCTCACAGTTTCGTCGGCTTCCACCACACAACAACTTCAAAATATACCCATGTACGCTCACTTCTGTTGCCTCCATGTTTACCGCCGTATGACGGCGTGCTGCGTGTGACGTCTTTTTTATTGTTCCTCTGCGCATGCGGGTCAGTTCAGGGCCGCGATGCGTTCACACTCCGGTCTGATATAGGACACATTTTAAAAGATAATGTGAACAGCCACACAAAAAAATCGGATATGGGAAAAAATCGGAATTGAGCATCAAGGCCTGCAGTGTGAACGCAGTCTTAGACTCCAAAGGACAGATATCCTTTCTATACAATTTGTTTGTGAGTAAATCCAGAGAGTCATCACAAAACATATTACAATCATGGATATCAGATTTACAGGAAAATTTAACAGAAGAGGAGTGGGCCAAAGCTTGTTATACAGCTCAAACTCAATCGGCGAATACAAACTCAAAATTATTGCAATACAAATGGATAAGCAGACAAGTAAGCTACATCTTTTTAACCCAAATATCCCAGATATTTGCATCAAATGTAAAGAACAAAAGGGATCTTTATTCCACTGCATGTGGGAATGCCCTCTGATACTCGCTTTTTGGAAGAAAGTGTTGGACCTGGCTAGTCAAATCATTAATAAAGAAATACCTGTAGCTCTAAAACCCAAGTTATGTTTACTGAATATTTACCCAGATGATTTTGTGTCCTCAAAAAATGATAAATACTTACTCAATATTTGTTTTTTGGAAGCCAAAAGATGTATAGCCTGTTCATGGAAAAAAGAGAAACCTTGTAACACCTCACAATGGTTGACAGGGATGTCCTTTTACTTTGCTTTAGAAAAGATAAGCTACACCTCAAAGAACAAGCTCCACATATTCTGGAAAATCTGGAAGGTTTTTTGTAATTTCCTTGAGAAAAAGGATATTGAAGACGATGGTTGGAATGATGAGTTGAACTGAAGACTGATGACTGATTTATCTTTTCATATTTTTCCGATGTATACATATTGTTAAGTGTGTATATGCACAAGTAGTGGAACTTCTGACATTCTAGTTTTTAATATTTTTCTATTATTATTATTATTATTATTATTGTTGTTGTTGTGCCTTCATGTTCTGTGTTGTTCATTGCTTGTAAAATATCAAAATGTGCAATAAACAGATGTTTAAAAAAAAAAAAAAAAAGCTCAATTTCAACTTACCGTATTTTCGCGACCAATCGGCGCGCCGTGTGGAAAGGCACACCCTCAGTTTTTTGTGTCACTTTTGGATTTAAAACACACACACGGCGCACCGACCGAAAAGACGCCGTCTAGACACAGATGGACAGTGTCCCGCCACGGAGCCGCCGCCGGGCAATCACGGGCAATTCACGCGCCAACCTTCCCCCTTTGACTTCTCATGGTGGCCTCAATTACGTCCGCCTTACAATAATACAATGGGCGCATTGCGTCATTGGGCGCGCGGCACATTTAAAAAAACAAAAAACAAGACGTTTATATGTGCCTAATGGTCGCAAAAATACGGTAACACCTTTTTGAAAATTTGGCAGTCTTATCTAGACCATATCGATACATCTCATACACCAAATACTTAATGCTTAAAGGGGACCTATTATGAAAAACACATTTTCTCTTGCTTTAACATATATAAAGTGGTCTCCCCTCAGCCTGACAACTCAGAGAAGGAGGAAAGCAACCAAATTCTGCAGGGTCTGTACAGCCGCCCGGATGAGCCGTCCAGTGTCATGTGACTTCTACGAGCCGTTCAGATTTGTGCATTTTCGTTACATAAGCAAAATGCAATCCACGCTGCTGAAACCACGCCCACAACTTACTCCGCCGGCTGGAGCTTCCGCCATTGTTCAGAAGTGTTGGCTGTTTGAACAACGAGGGACAGTAAAAATGAGGTTTTGCATCGACACTTACCCTCATAAAAGGATCAGTTCCAACCGGCAACGAGTCAGTGGTAAGTGACGTTAATTTTTTATGTTATTTATATTTGTTTACAAGTATGATCTTTGCATGGGCTAAGTATTTAGCTTAGCTCCGGTGTTACTCCGTGTTACGGAGCTCTATTAGTACCGTAATACATTTTCTTCTGTTCATGGTTTCAGATCTTCCAAGCACCTGAAGCTGTTCAACGACACATTCAGAAGACGCACGGTCCTTCCTTGAGCCAGCAATAGTGCATACATGTTATTTATATACAACTTATGTTATTTTTATTTTTTTTAACAAAGTTGGCATTTGTGAACCTTCAGTGTTGTGATTTTTTTACAGTTTACATGTTTCATTTGTCTTGTGTAACATAAGAAATGAAATGATGAGGGATCGGAGTAAATAACTGGTGTACCTGTTTAGAATTCAATTAAATCTTCCTGTGTGAATTAGTGTGAAGACGAGGTGACCCGTTCCCTCTTCAGGGAACTAAAGACTGATTTATGGTTCCGTGTTACACCAACGCAGAGCCTACGGCGTAGGGTACGCGTCGATTTAACGCAGAACCGTAAATCAGGCTTAGCTAGTCATTTTGCCCTGATGCACATCCACCTGTCTAAGAAGACAACAGAGACTTTTGACCCAAAGCCAGCTGTTGAACTGTGGATGCAAACGGCTGATCGCAGGCTCAACCAGGGGAAGAGGAGTCGGCCTACAGCATCTTCTCACATGGTTGAAATTGAGAACAGTGACAGTAGCCAGGAGAGCAGTGATGATGATGATGTACAGCTTGTAGCCTAGGACTGAGCTTAAAGAGCAGTGGGGTCATGTGTTTAAGGAACAGACTTTAAAGTGGCTTAAAGAGAAAAGCAGTAATTTGATTTTGCTCTTGTTTTTTTGTTTTGCATCCACTACCCTCTCACACACATCTTAACACACATCCACTCACCTACAGTCCTACACTACTGATTCTACAGACTAACACGCACCATAATTTGTTAATTCATCTTTATAAGTGAATAAATATCGTTTTGCCTATAACTTATTCCTGCATCCCTCTTTTATCGATCCGGCGAGACGGGTCACCGCGTTTCTGGAGCCCCAAGTCACATATCCAGGGGCTCCTCTGAGCACCAGACCAAAATAATTATGTGCAGCCCTGGCTGTGGGTATGTTTGTATACATTGCAAAACTGAAAATAAAATAGTCAAAAAAAAAAGACAAAAAAAGTGGTGTTGCAGAAAAAAAACTACCCGAAAAAAACTGCTGTCATCAGGAGGAAGCTACCGTGTGTGTGCGTGTGTGCGTGTGTGTGTGTGCGTGTGCGTGTGTGTGTGTCTGCCGTGGCCCGCCGTGGCCCGGGGGCCCGCCGGCCCATGCGCTAGACCCTGGCAGCTGGAGCGCTGCCCACTTTCAGAGAGAGAACGGCGACTGGCAGCAGTTCAATCTCTGTCACACATCAAAGCCGCCTGACAGGATACACAAATCAACGGCTGCAGTGTAAATTAGGGTCGGGCACGAGAGCACAAACGGCCACGCCAACGATGATGAAGGGGCTGTGTGCAGAGGTGCACTCATTCTCTGCACTCCTTAGTAAATCAGAATGGAAGATAAAAAAACCAGGAAAACAAACCCAAAAATAGACGTTTCAGCATTTTCTCTTTGGACATAATGAGCAGATATCTCTGAACGCCCTGCCTGAGGCGCTATGGACAGACACTCTGACAGAAGCCATAATCTCCAGTGTGTCGTCTTCTATGGCCTCCAGACATGCAGCGTTTTCCCGCACCTGTCTGAACCACGTGGAAAAATGGCTGGGCCACTTCGTCTGTGGACTTTCCAATTTTAGCAGACTCACCACAAATTGCTGCATGATGTCCTTCACGGTGCACGCAGCTTTTTCAGTCAGGAGTGACTGTCGGTGGAGAAAACCTTCAAACAACACTGGTGATAAGACAAACGTATCGTAGTTCAACAGCACACCTGACTAAAGTGTCTGTGACATTTTCCTTTTTGCAGGGTTTTGTATTTTAGTATTCCCAGTCAAGAAGGAAACGTTCCATAAAAATTAATGGATTCATGTGGGAACTACCAGAAATGTATTGGAATCAATGGTAAAAAAAAAGGGAAATGTACAAACTCATAAAAGGGAAGTCATATTTGCAAAACTCAAAAATCTGGTTAAAACAACCAGATTTAAAACAAAGTTCAGTTTCTACCCTGGGTATTTCTCTATGCTCAGATCATTTCTGGGATGCTGCATAAACATCACTTGGACTAGTGAACCCACACTATTCAGTTATTCACACTACTGGGGCGGCAGTAGCTCAGGTGGCAGAGCGGGTCGTCCAATGATCGGAAGGTCGGCGGTTCGAATCCCGCTCTGTCCCAGTTTGCTGTCGTAGTGTCCTTGGGCAAGACACCTTACCCACCTTGCCCCGTGTGAATGTGTTTGAATGTGTATGAACGTTGGTGGTGGTCGGAGGGGCCGTTTGGCGCGATATGGCAGCCACGCTTCCGTCAGTCTGCCCCAGGGCAGCTGTGGCTACAATGTAGCTTACCACCACCAGTGAGGATGTGTATGAATGAATAATGATCTCTGTAAAGCGCTCTGGGTGCCTTGAAGGGCGCTATATAAATCCAAGTCATTATTATTATTATTACTAGTGTGAATATATTACACGATGATGGATTTGCATCTAAGTTTCGGATGAGACCGGAGGAGACCGGAGGAGATGGGAAGAGACCGGAGGAGACCGGAGATGACTGGAGGAGACCGGAGGAGACCGGAAGAGACCAGAGATGACCGGAGGAGACCGGAAGAGACCGGAGGAGACGGTGGACCGGACACTGATGCCGTCTCCTAGACCAGCTCAGATCAGCTCGGGGAGCAGCGTCAGAGGCAGACACTTAAAGAACCTGATCAAACTGATAAGAAGAAAGAAGATGGTTGTCCAAAGACGGATGCTACATTTCTGGGGAAGCACCGCTGAAAAGGGAGCCTGTTGCAGCTGTCGCGTTGTATATCCTTGACATTTTTGTATATTGACCTTTTTCCCTTTCAAACTGAATTTTGAAACATTTGTCCAGGCCGGTTTGGATGCTGAAAGTTGTTCTGAAAGTGGAATTCCAAAGATCAGCTGACGATAAGAAAATAAGATCAAATAAATATACTAAAACCACAAAAGAAGATTTATACTTCCACTTTTGCATTTATGATGTCTTTAAGAAATAACGCAGCACATTTACCAAAACACTGAAACCGTGGTGTTGTTCTGCGTCAGGTGTTCTCCACGATGAACCTGGAATATGATGAGAGGCTTACGGTTGAACGACAGGCTCCTCTCTCAACGCATCCTTACGATGTGAAGAAGTGCAGCAGAAGTAGATTTAAAAAAAGGCCAAAAGAAGAACAATGGCAGTGGAGAGACAAAAAGGGCAGTGGTTTTTTTTTGACACTCGTGTGCAGATCACTGTGGGGGACAGTGACGCCAGTCCCGCAGTCACTTTCTTCTCTGAGCAAAAGAGAGGGATGCTGCAATCTGTCATTATACAAAACCAGGGCTATCTTTAGTCAGAGCTATCTTAAGAAAACAGTGAAGATTCCTACTTCAAGGTCTGAACTGACGATAATCATCCTGAAATACTTTTACGGGTGTGCAGGCATTTTACACACAGAAAAAGGCTTTGATTTGAAAATATCCCTAAAACTTAAGTTAAAACACAGTGACAGGGAAATTGCACTTGTGTCAAACATGTTTACAAAAGGCTGCGCTCGGCTGACTTGCTGAAAAAACAACCAAAAAAGCACAGAAACCAGAGTGTTAACGTTGAACTAGTCGTTCAAATTGGGTTTAATCACAGGTTTTTTTAGCACTGGCGGTGATGAATGATCCTGCTATCCATGGTGCCGTCTCTACAAACAACTGCTCATCGTCCAGGCCCAAAGGGGCATGCTGGGAATCATCTTCTGAAAGATGTAGGCAGTCTGTAATCATCTTCTTTTACTTCTGAGTGCCATTACTTTTGCAAGGCTGTGAAGTAATTCTCATTATAAAGCCTGGTGCTGAAGGCGTAACTTCACACGGTTACCCAAAGGCATTCATGAAGCAGATTCTGGTTTGCTGAGTCACATGCAGGCTGCCGCTCACATCCACATCCACTCCAGTTGTGCCGTCTCATGGTCACAGTTACCGTGGCTAAAGGCAGCAGTGAATCATTACTGTCCACTTCCAACATATTCAACCCTTTGCATTGTTGTCAAAGGACATTTTTCACACCTTTCACCTCAATGTCCATCCGAGGTCTGAATACGTTTTTATCTTTATTTGAAATCTCCCTTTCTGCAAAGTTATGGAAGTGGAAGAGCAGGACCAATCTACCATTCAGGCTTACTAATCAACTCTAGTCCCAGACTTAGGGTGCTCTCAGACTGCATGGTTTAGCACGTTAAATGTTATGTACCAAGTTAGGAAAGATTATATACAGGACTGTCTCAGAAAATTAGAATATTGTGATAAAGTCCTTTATTTTCTGTAATGCTTACAGTTTAAGATTAAGATTCCCAGAATATTCGAATTTTTTGAGATAGGATATTCGAGTTCCCCTCCTTGAACCGCCACCTTACTGTGGTGGAGGGGTTTGTGTGCCCGAGTGATCCTAGGAGCTATGTTGTCGGGGGCACTTTCGCCCCTGGTAGGGACTCCCATGGCAAACAGGTCCTGGGTGACGGGCCAGACTAAGAGCGGTTCACAAGCCTTTCATGATGACAAACAAATCAAGGACCGTTACGTCGCCCGGATCGGCGTCACCGGGGCCCCGCCCTGGAGCCAGGCCTGGGGTTGGGGCTCGTAGGCGAGCGCCTGGTGGCCGGGTCTTTGCCCGTGGGACCCGGCCGGGCTCAGCCCGAAACGGCGACGCGGGTCCGCCTTCAAGTAGGCCCACCACCCGCAGGAAGGACCATGGCAGGCCGGTGCATTGTGGGCTGGGTAGCAGTCGTGGCGGGGTGCCTCGACGACCCAATCCCTGGACATCAACCCTCACAGTGGGGACATGGAATGTCACCTCGCTGGGGGGGAAGGAGCCGGAGCTTGTGCGTGAGGTTGAGAGATACCGGCTAGAGATAGTCGGGCTCACCTCCACACATAGCTTGGGCTCTGGAACCCAGCTCCTTGAAGGGGGCTGGACCCTCTACTACTCTGGAGTTGCCCAGGGTGAGAGGCGGCGGGCTGGTGTGGGCTTGGTTATAGCCCCCCAGCTCAGCCGCCATGTGTTGGAGTTCACCCCGGTGAACGAGAGGGTCGCTTCCCTGCGCCGTCGGGTCGGGGATAGGTCTCTCACTGTTGTTTGTGCCTACGGGCCAAACAGCAGTGGGGAGTACCCGGCCTTCTTGGAGTCCCTGGGAGGAGTACTTGATAGTGCTCCAACTGGGGACTCCATTGTTCTACTGGGGGACTTCAACGCTCACGTGGGCAATGACAGTGATACCTGGAGAGGCGTGATTGGGAGGAACGGCCTCCCCGATCTGAACCCGAGCGGTGTTTTGTTGTTGGACTTCTGTGCGAGTCACAGTTTGTCCATCACGAACACCATGTTCAGGCATAAGGGTGTCCATCAGTGCACGTGGCACCAGGACACCCTAGGCCGGAGGTCAATGATCGACTTTGTTGTCGTTTCATCTGGCCTTCGGCCGCATGTCTTGGACACTCGGGTGAAGAGAGGGGCTGAGCTGTCAACTGATCACCACCTGGTGGTGAGTTGGATGCGCTGGCGGAGGAGGAGGTTGGACAGACCGGGCAGACCCAAACGGATTGTGAGGGTCTGTTGGGAACGTCTGGCTGAGCCCTCTGTCAGGGACATCTTCAACTCCCACCTCCGGGAGAGCTTCTCTCGGATCCCGGGGGAGGCGGGGGACATCGAGTCCGAGTGGACCATGTTCTCTGCCTCCATTGTCAACGCGGCGGCTCGAAGCTGTGGACGCAAGGTCTCCGGTGCCTGTCGTGGCGGCAATCCTAGAACCCGGTGGTGGACACCGGAAGTACAGGATGCCGTCAGACTGAAGAAGGAGTCCTACCGGGCTATGTTGGCCGGTGGGACTCCTGACGCAGTAGATAGGTACCGGCAGGCCAAGCGGGCCGCGGCTCGGGCAGTCTTGGAGGCAAAAACTCGGGTCTGGGAGGAGTTCGGGGAGGCCATGGAGGAGGACTTTCGGTCGGCCTCGAGGAAATTCTGGAGGACCGTTCGGCGCCTCAGAAGGGGGAAGCAGTACTCTGCCGGCTGGGATGCCGGGATGTCCCTCTGGAGCTCCTCCAATCCTTGTTGGAGCCCCAGCAGAACTTGTTTCGGTTGCGACGTCAGAAATGACAGACATTTTTATCAGAACCTAACCAGCATTAGTCAGCATCATAGCCTTGCATGAGCTAGCCAATAGGAATGGGCGATATTTGACCGTTCACGATATACCGTCAAAGTCAAAAAATTCAAAAAAAATTCCCCACGGTAAGAATTTGTCATCTCGCGGTAAAAACGATAAATTCCCATTGATTATGTTTTTGTGTAAAGCCGGATTTATGGAGCGAGCGAGCGAGCGAGCGAGCGAGCGAGAGAGAGAGAGAGAGAGAGAGAGAGACAGAAAGAAAGAAAGACAGAAAGATCTGAGAGCGAGAAAGATTTGTAGTTACAAAGGTGGAGTTGAGTTGTTTTTTTGTTTTGTTTTGTTTTTTTGTTTTTTTTTTAAATCGTAATTTTTATAGTTATCGGGATAAATGCCAGAAATGATTGTGATACATTTTTTAGTCCATACCGCCCATCCCTACTAGCCAACCAAGCTAAATTGGCTAAATTATGGTAGCGGTTGCACCTGAGCTAAGGGGGTGCGTTTCTGCCATCTTTCGGAACAGCTTGTTCTGAACATATGGCCACTTTTGGATGAGCCGGTGTTGGGTGGCATCAGTCCCTCCCAATATGGCTCCATGCAGAGAAAGAACAACTGTGAGTGATGTCGGCAGGCGGGGGATGGGGGGATGAAGGTACTTTTATACAGTGTACGACCAGTAAAAATCCAGAACAGCACGTGTTCATTGTTTAACAACAGTGGGGATGGCTGTTAAAGCTAACTTCACTTACTTAAAACTATACTATACTATAAAACAACATAAAACTAAACATGTGGTTCAAGCAACTTTCATTAGAGTCCCAAGTATTACTGCTGGGCCCAAAATACCAACAGGAAGAAGTACTGCTGTACTGGTGATGAAGTGAGGTCTCACACAAGCTCAACTTCTTACTGCAGAAATACACTTTATTCAGAGTTTTCTTTTCATCGGACGATTGAGGTCATGAAAGAGCTGTTGCAAAGCGGCCACAGTTTGGGCTGGGAACTCCAGCCTTCTTCAAAGCGCCATCTGACGTGCTGCTGATTGCTGACTGGTCCGAGAACCAGCGCTCCCAGACCGGTACAAAAAAGAAAGACTAGAGATATCGTATCACAGGAGACAAAATGAACCTGAGCAACTAAGAAATACACTTTGTTTGGGATTCCCTGGAATGCAAATGCAGGATCAGCCTTGCAGACAGAAGTCTGCTGCTCTGTCACCGCTATCAACCGCAGGAGTGATCATGATGAACGGCTCTGTGACGCAACAGAGCCGTTCGTTCTCAAAGGAAAAGTTGATCAAAGCCAGAATACAGTAGCAGTTCATCAAAGATGGGGTTGTTTGTTACTGTACGAAATGTTCTTTCGTCAGTGTTGCATGCAAAACACATATTTAGCTTATCTGAGAACAATCAGAGGCCAGATCAAAGCACAGGCGCCGCTGCAACATCATTTAGCAAGTCAGACATAACAGTGTACATCCCCACCCTGATTGGTGACGTATCACTCTGGCGCAGATGTATACATTCGCTGCAAAGTTATGAGTTATCACTAGATGACCTCTGCCGCAGCTAAGCATTTAAAGCACATAAGCTAGTCTGTGTTCTACAAGTTTTATTTTTGTCTGGGGCTAGTGTACTAACCTGATATCTCTATTTTCCAGCTATTTAACGGTTATAGTGTATTGTCATTTCCACTCTGCATCAGTTTCAAGTGTTATGTCCTGTCATATCTTGTCATGTCTCATTTTTATGTTTTATGCAACTGTGTGGATGTGAACAGGTCACACTTGAAAATGAGCCTTCGGACTCAAGTGTTTTATCTGTATAAATAAAGGATAAATAAAAAAAAATAAATGAGAGAATGAAAAAAGGATCGGGCAATGCCAAACATTTTATTCATGGAAAGAGGGTGGCACTGACCCCAGCAGATGCAACTTGACACTTATATACCAGCCAGAGCCGGATTAAATAAATGGACTACACTAGGCGGACTGGGATTTTTGGGCCCCCCCCAAAAGGAGGGCCTTTTTGTCCCCCTAAACGTGCCAAAAAAAGTCACCAAATTTTGCACGAAAGCCAGGCCTGGTGAGAAATTTGATATTTAATGGTTTGCATTAATGGGCGTGGCAAAATGGCTCAACAACGCCCCTAGAAAACTTAATGCCTCAAGTCCCACAATACGGTTTGACGTACATGCACGAAAATCGGTACACACCTGTATCATGGCGAAACTTAAAGAAAAGTCTCTTGGCGACATGGCCGAAACCGAACAGGATGTCGGCCATTTTGAATTAAAGCTATTCTATGCAACTTCCTAGAGCTTCCTAGAGCTAGCAAGATTTGAAAGTGGCGCTTCCTCTAAGCCCTGCCCCCCCCCGCCCCCACCCACGAGCGCTCCGTCCAAAGCCTCGCCCCCACAAACACGAACGCGCATAGGATTATTAAACATTTTGGACAGCACATTTACAGCAAAACTAGCCCATGTCCAGGCATCAGAACAGCTTGTCCTAAAAAAAGAGGAAAATTCTCGACGCGGACGAGTGAGGGCGCAACACGCACGAACCCTCTAGGGGGTTCCGGGGGCATGCTCCCCCGGAAAATTTTGAAAAATAGACTCAAAATGGTGCATTCTGGTGGTCTCAAAGCTCCATAATCACATCTTTTATCAATGCAAGAATACACACAAAAAAATCGGAATTTTTGCAAAGAATGATGCATTTTGATAACATAATAACACGCATTCATCATCATGGCTAATTCTTCATGCATGAATAAATCTTGAAATCAAGATAATTATATCTTAAACTTCTACAATGGCCAGAATCCTCCTTTCACACCTAAATTAAATGACAAAACGACAAAAGACAAGCAGCTCCTTGTCTTTCAGAACTGTGGTGTGGAACTCCGAACAGATCTGCTCAAAGTTCAGTGATGATGAGCTCACTTAATGAGCTCCACTGAGCAAAGCAAGATATTTTAAGCCTTTATTTTTTATAATTTTGATTATTTAATTCTTTATTGATTTCATAAAATATTCAAATTTTTTGAGATTTTTTATTTGGGGTTTTCATAAGCTGTGGGCCATAATCATTAAAATTATAACAAATAAAGGCTTGAAATATCTCACTTTGCATGTAGTGGGAAATAATATATTTGTTTCACCTTTAGTTGAATTTACTGAAACTAATTAAGTTTAGCAATACATTCTAATTTTCTGACCTTCACCTGTATATTATGACTAATAAATAAGAGCATAATATATGTCCCGTATCACACCATATCAAGCTCAGGGGATGATTCAGGTATGAGGAACTCTGCAACAGATGCCTGGTTCCTCTGGGATGTTATATTACGTTTATGGAGGTCCCCTGCAGCATGCTGTCTTACACACCTCTGGGAGACCTCTGTTTCCTCTTTTAGGACGAGGTGGGGTGTCTGGAGCCTCTGGAGACATCTTGACTTGACTTTTTTTTTGTTTAAAGCCGCGCGTGTCGGTGCAGTTAGCAGCAGTGAGAGGTAAAGGCTGATTTATGGTTCCGCGTCAGACCAACGCAGAACCTACGCCGTACATTGCGGGTCGCCGCGTACCCTACGGCGTAGGCTCTGCGTCGATTTAACGCGGAACCATAACTGAGGCTTAACGAGGCAACGGAGCGCAAAGGGGTTCCGTATTGGTTCAATACGGAACGCAACTTTTAATTCCCAATTAGGTAACAATTTCAAGGGGCGGGTGGCAAGCCCATACTCATCTCTGCACAGCCTACTTGCAACACAGCAGTGCTGCTGCTTTTTTGTCCCGCTGCAAAAATGTGTTTTAAACTGAGCTGCCGGCTCCTCTTCATTTCTGCTGCTGCCGCGTCCTGGCTGTCTGTCTGTGAAGGCTGATTTATGGTACTGCGTTAAATCGACGCAGAAACTACGCCGTAACCCTACTTTTTTATTTATTTTTTTCCCCCGTTCCGCGGAAACCGCGGAAATTTTTGGCTGAGACCAAAATCCGCGGAATTCCGCGGATCCGCGGAAGAATCTGATGCCTGCATGTCTCATTCACCTGTAAGCGAGGCCGGTTTTAGGGGGGGCTGTGCCCACCCAAACGTGCCCACTGGCGTCTCCATCCAGGAGAGCGTCGATGAACGGCACGGCAGCGCGCTGCGGTGCTGCAGGCTCTAAGAGAGGAGCAGCAGCAGCAGCAGCAGCAGCAGCAGCAGCAGCAGCCTAACGGCTCCCGCTTCCCGGTCACACACAGCGGAGACCGAGCTGCTCTGGAAATAACTACATAATATCTATAATATACTGGGGTCCGTGGCAGAAGGGAGGGAGGGAGGGGGTTACACTGGGACACTGTGAGCCCAGGAAGACTCGTGCGATGTGGACACGGGGCGGCTGGAAGCGAGTGCGCGCATGGGACAGGGCGTGGGGACGTGGTTTAAAATGAAGGCATCTGATTGGTTCTTTCCCTTCCTGGACCTGGACCAATCCGTATCATTCGGACCGAATGGGGGGGGCTTAGAGGTGCTCAGATGTAAAAAAAAGACAAAAATTGCTGACAAAAATTTCAGCATACAGGCAGGCTCGAACTCCCGACCCCTGGCGCCAAAGACCGCAATTTTCTGGCTGAGCTATGTCTCAGCTGTTCCTTTCACTTTGACTTACTGCCTTAGGAGAGAGCAACATAGCGATAAAATGTCTGGAATTTTTTTCCTACTTTTTTAAATATTTGTAATCAGAAGAAGAGGCGGGGCTAATTCAGGCCAATGAAGGTCAAGGACTCCATACAGAATCTGATGACACCACCCACGACTCTCTATGTCAAACCATTCCAAAGTTATAGCAGAAAATCGGGACAACCAATCAGAAGAAGGGGCGGGGCTAATTAAGGCCAACGAAGCTTAAGAACTCATTACAGAGTCCCATGACACCACCCACGACTTCCTATGTCAAACCATTCAAAAGTTATAGCAGAAAAAAGGGACAACCAATCAGAAGAAGGGGCGGGGCTAATTCAGGCCAATGAAGGTCAAGGACTCCATAAAGAATCTGATGACACCACCCAGGACTCTCTATGTCAAACCATTCCAATGTTATAGCAGAAAATCGGGACAACCAATCAGAAGAAGGGGCGGGGCTAATTAAGGCCAACGAAGCTTAAGGACTCATTACAGAGTCCCATGACACCACACACAACTTCCTATGTCAAACCATTCAAAAGTTATGGCAGATAAAAGTATTCTAGGGGGCGCTGTTGAGCCGTTAGGCCACGCCCATTAATGCAAACCATGAAATATCAAATGTATCGCCAAGTCTGGCTTGCATGCAAAATTTGGTGACTTTTGGAGAACTATCAAATATGGACCAATCAGATTTCAAAATGGCCGACTTCCTGTTCGGTTTCGGCCATGGCTCCAAGAGACTTTTCTTTAAGTTGTGCCATGATACAGGTGTGTAGCGATTTTCGTGCATGTACGTCAAACCGTATTATGGGGCTTGAGGCACAAAGTTTTCCGGGGGGCGCTGTTGAGCAATTTTGCCACGCCCATTAATCCAAACCATGAAATATCAAATTTATCGCCATGCCTGGCTTGCATGCAAAATTTGGTGACTTTTGGGGAACTATCAAATATGGACCAATCAGATGAAGGGGGGGCGCGCCTTTTGGCGTTTAGCGTCGCCACGGTAACACTTTTGAAAGAGAAAAGTAATGCGCGTAGTCGCAGGATGGAGACGCACATTTTGATGTATAACACATCTGGGTTCACGATACGGTTCGGGCCGTATTAATTCTCGAAGGAATGGCATATATTGCTCCAAAATTACGCGATTAATTAAGAATGTTCAAAATGGCCGACTTCCTGTTCGGTTTCGGCCATGGCGCCAAGAGACTTTTCTTTAAGTAAAGACATGATAAATAAGTGTACCGATTTTCGTTCATGTACGTCAAAGCGTATTATGGGGCTTGAGGCGCAAAGTTTTTTCTGTCTGAACCAATCAGATGAAGGGTGGGCGCGCTTTTTGGCGTCTAGCGTCGCCACGGTAACGCTTTTGAAAGAGAAAAG
The DNA here is from genome assembly GCF_033807715.1 of Cololabis saira. NCBI lineage: Eukaryota > Metazoa > Chordata > Actinopteri > Beloniformes > Belonidae > Cololabis > Cololabis saira. Next base: position 155,092 of record NC_084604.1, on the reverse strand, counting down.
TAATGCGTGGTGTCGGAGGATGGAGACGCACATTTTGATGTATAACACACTTGGGGGCACATTACGGTTCGGGCCGTATTAACTGCCGAAGGAATAGCATAAATTTCGCCAAAATGACACGATTAATTCAAAATGGCCGACATCCTGTTCGGTTTCGGGCATGGCACCAAAAGACTTTTCTTTAAGTTGCGCCATGATACAGGTGTGTACCGATTTTTGTGCATGTACGTCAAAACGTATCGTGGGGCTTGAGGCACAAAGTTTTCAAGGGGGCGCTGTTGAGCCATTTTACCACGCCCATTAATGCAAACCATTAAATATAAAAATTTTCGCCAGGCCTGGCTTGCATGCACAATTTGGTGACTTTTTGGGCACGTTTAGGGGGGCAAAAAGGCCCTCCTTTCGTCAGAAAAATAATAATAATTAAAGCTGCAAGCAGCGATGAACGGGCCCTCGCACTCACAGCCACCGCCCCCCATAAGCATATCAGAAAAGACACCACCCACGACTTCCTATGTCAAACCATTCAAAAGTTATAGCAGAAAAAAGGGACAACCAATCAGAAGAAGGGGCGGGGCTATTTCAGGCCAATGAAGGTCAAGGACTCCATACAGAATGTGATGACACCACCCACGACTCTCTATGTCAAACCATTCAAAAGTTATAGCAGAAAATCGGGACAACCAATCAGAAGAAGGGGCGGGGCTAATTCAGGCCAATGAAGGTCAAGGACTCCATACAGAATCTGATGATACCACCCACGACTCTCTATGTCAAACCATTCAAAAGTTATAGCAGAAAATCGGGACAACCAATAGGAAGAAGGGGCGGGGCTAATTTTCCCCAATTATGGTCAAGGACTCAATACCGAGTCCCATGACACCACCCACGACTCTTTATGTCAAACCTTTCAAAAGTTATGGCAGAGAAAATTATTCTAGGGGGCGCTGTTAAGCCGTTAGGCCACGCCCATTAATGCAAACCATGAAATATCAAATTTATCGCCAGGCCTGGCTTGCGTGCAAAATTTGGTGACTTTTGGAGAACTATCAAATATGGACCAATCAGATGAAGGGGGGCACGCTTTTTGGCGTCTAGCGTCGCCACGGTAACACTTTTGAAAGAGAAAAGTAATGCGCGTAGTCGCAAAATGAAGACGCACATTTTGATGTATAACACACCTGGGTGCACGTTACGGTTCGGGCCGTATTAATTGCCGAAAGAATGGCATAAATTGCACCAAAATTACACAATTAATTCAAAATGGCCGACTTCCTGTTCGGTTTTGGCCATGGCGCCAAGAGACTTTTATTTAAGTTGCGACATGATACAGGTGTGTACCGATTTTCGTGCATGTACGTCAAACCGTATTGTGGGGCTTGAGGCACAAAGTTTTCCGGGGGGCGCTGTTGAGCCATTTTTCCACGCCCATTAATACAAACCATGAAATATCAAATTTATCGCCAGGCCTGCCTTGCATGCAAAATTTGGTGACTTTTGGGGAACTATCAAATATGGACCAATCAGATGAAGGGGGGGTGCGCTTGTTGGCGTCTAGCGTCGCCACGGTAACACTTTTGAAAGAGAAAAGTAATGCGCGTAGTCGCAGGATGGAGACGCACGTTTTGATGTATAACACACCTGGGTGCACGTTACGGTTCGGGCCGTATTAATTCTCGAAGGAATGGCTCATATTGCTCCAAAATTACGCGATTAATTCAGAATGTTCAAAATGGCCGACTTCCTGTTCGGTTTCGGCCATGGCGCCAAGAGACTTTTCTTTAAGTAAAGACATGATACAGGTGTGTACCGATTTTCGTTCATGTACGTCAAACCGTATTATGGGGCTTGAGGCGCAAAGTTTTTTCTGTCTGACCCAACCAGATGACGGGTGGGCGCGCTTTTTGGCGTCTAGCGTCGCCAGGGTAACGCTTTTGAAAGAGAAAAGTAATGCGCATAGTCGCAGGATGGAGACGCACGTTTTGATGTATAACACACCTGGGTGCACGTTACGGTTCGGGCCGTATTAACTGCCGAAGGAATGGCATAAATTGCGCCAAAGTGACACGATTAATTCAAAATGGCTGACTTCCTGTTCGGTTTCGGCCATGTCGCCAAGAGACTTTTCTTTAAGTTGTGTACTGATACAGGTGTGTAGCGATTTTTGTGCATGTACGTCAAACCGTATTGTGGGGCTTGAGGCACAAAGTTTTCCAGGGGGCGCTGTTGAGCCATTTTGCCACGCCCATTAATGTAAACCATTAAATATCAAATTTTTCGCCAGGCCTGACTTGCATGCAAAATTTGTTGACTTTTTGGGCACGTTTAGGGGGGCAAAAAGGCCCTCCTTTCGTCAGAAGAAAAAAGAAAGAAAAAAGAAAGAAAAATTCCTACAGATACAATAGGGCCTTCGCACTGAAGGTGCTCGGGCCCTAATAACGCGAAGAATTCCTACAGATACAATAGGGCCTTCGCACTGAAGGTGCTCGGGCCCTAATAAAAAAAATAATACAAAGAATTCCTGCAAATACAATAGGGCCTTCGCACTGAAGGTGCTCGGGCCCTAATAATAAAAATTCCTACAGATACAATAGGGCCTTCGCACTGAAGGTGCTCGGGCCCTAATTAAAGCTGCAAGCAGCGATGAACGGGCCCTCGCACTCACGGCCACCGCCCCCCATAAGCATATCAGAAAAGACACCACCCACGACTTCCTATGTCAAACCATTCAAAAGTTATAGCAGAAAAAAGGGACAACCAATCAGAAGAAGGGGCGGGGCTAATTCTGGCCAATGAAGGTCAAGGACTCCATAAAGAATCTGATGACACCACCCACGACTCTCTATGTCAAACCATTCAAAAGTTATGGCAGAGAAAAGTATTCTAGGGGGCGCTGTTGAGCCGTCAGGCCACGCCCATTAATGCAAACCATGAAATATCAAATTTATCGCCAAGTCTGGCTTGCATGCAAAATTTGGTGACTTTTGGAGAACTATCAAATATGGACCAATCACATGAAGGGGGGGCGCGCCTTTTGGCGTCTAGCGTCGCCACGGTAACACTTTTGAAAGAGAAAAGTAATGCGTGGTGTCGCAGGATGTAGACGCACATTTTGATGTATAACACACCTGGGTGCACGTTTCGGTTCGGGCTGAATTAACTGCCGAAGGAATGGCATAAATTTCGCCAAAATGACACAATTTATTCAAAATGGCCGACATCCTGTTCGGTTTCGGCCATGGCTCCAAGAGACTTTTCTTTAAGCTGTGCCATGATACAGGTGTGTAGCGATTTTCGTGCATGTACGTCAAACCGTATTGTGGGGCTTGAGGCACAAAGTTTTCCGGGGGGCGCTGTTGAGCCATTTTGCCACGCCCATTAATGCAAACCATGAAATATCAAATTTATCGCCAGGCCTGGCTTGCATGCAAAATTTGGTGCCTTTTGGGGAACTATCAAATATGGACCAATCAGATGAAGGGGGGGTGCGCTTGTTGGTGTCTCGCGTCGCCACGGTAACACTTTTGAAAGAGAAAAGTAATGCGTGTAGTCGCAGGATGGAGACGCACATTTAGATGTATAACACATCTGGGTTCACGTTACGGTTCGGGCTGAATTAACTCTCGAAGGAATGGCATATATTGCTCCAAAATTACGCAATTAATTCAGAATGTTCAAAATGGCCGACTTCCGGTTCGGTTTCGGCCATGGCGCCAAGAGACTTTTCTTTTAGTTGCGACATGATACAGGAGTGTACCAATTTTCGTTCATGTACGTCAAACCGTATCGTGGGGCTTGAGGCGCAAAGTTTTTTCTATCTGAACCAACCAGATGAAGGGTGGGCGCGCTTTTTTGCGTCTAGCGTCGCCACGGTAACGCTTTTGAAAGAGAAAAGTAATGCGTGTGGTCGCAGGAGGGAGACGCACATTTTGATGTATAACACACTTGGGGGCACGTTACGGTTCGTGCTGAATTAACTGCAGAAGGAATGGCATAAATTGCGCCAAAGTGACACGATTAATTCAAAATGGCCGACTTCCTCTTCGTTTTCGGGCATGACGCCAAGAGACTTTTCTTTAAGTTCTCCCATGATACAGGTGTGTACCGATTTTCGTGCATGTACGTCAAACCATATCGTGGGGCTTGAGGCACAAAGTTTTCAAGGGGGCGCTGTTGAGCTGCAGGTACCAGGTAAACGTAAAAACTGGGCACTAAAATCAAAACGAGCAGCATGGACACGCACCAAGACAGGAACTCGAGGCAAATTCTTCTGAGCTTTTTATTCAATTTTTTAAAGCAGCACTATGTAACTTTTCCACCTTAATCTAATATTTCATCATCATCATTGTGATGGTACATCAACTTCCAACAGGTTTAAGGAACCTCTGTCATGGTCTGAGGGGTCTGTATCGCCTTCACTGGCACTATGTAACTTTGAGGAGCATGGTAGGAACCCCTTCCACACTAAAAAAACTACACATTTTTACGGCTTTGACTGCTTTACGGCATACGTCACTTCCCCCTCCTTCCCGATTCGTAGTCCAGACCAAAGCTGGGCGGGGCATGGAGCGCAGAGCTCAGCAGAAGCTGGTATCATGGCCGAAGCAGCAGAAAAACCCAAGAAAATAAAAGTTTTATCGGAGGAGGCGAAAAAAGAAAGCGGGAGAGTAACAAGCTAAATGCCCGGACAAGAATAAACATTGGCCCGGCATTCACTCGCTGCCGAAAGACGAGGAGGGATGTCCGACAAGAGAGACAGAATTGTTATGATACAAATGTAAATGTAGAGTTCTATGTTCAATAAGAATCAAAATTAATACACATTCGTCTTGGGTTTTAGTAATTCTAAAATTACTGACAATATCAACAACAGACACATAGAATAATAATAGTGATCATAAAATTGTGTAATTCGCAATGAGGAAGCTTTATAAAATAATAATACAATTGAATAGAATTACAGCACTAGAGGAAAGAATGCAATGCTAAGAAAATGTATAGAACATTTCTAGTATTTTTCCTGAGAACTGTAAAATTTTGCAGGGCTGATCTGCAAAATATAAGGAATGGGCATTCAGTTATTCACAGGTTATAAAGTATTTTTTTATTTTGTCAGTAAGTATGTTGGACTACTAATTTATGACGAAGTCCCTCTGAAGGGGTGACTTCACTAATAAAACCAAGTTGAACTTAGTGATTTTCAACATCGTCATATTATATTGTTTAGCCAAAAATAGATACATTACCTCTTCACTATCCATCCTGCAAACTACCGCTGAAAACAGAAAAGTAGTTTTGAAAGTCCGTCCCGTCTTATTTCATTCACTATCAAAACAAATGCACGCGACGGGGACAGGAGTTTTCCGGCAGTATGCGCTGGTGCTCATGGGAAATGTAGGGTTCTTTCTGGTAAAGCACTACCGCTTTTGTCCAAAGGAGCCGCCAAACTCAACAAAAGCTGAAAGTTACATTGTGCTGCTTTAAGACTTCAATCTTCATCTATAAAACAACTACTCTTCCAAGTATGGCGATACATGAGACTGTAACAGAAGCGAGAGGGCCACACGTACTGTAGTGGCTTCTGCATGCAATGCCATCGTGCAGCATTTCAGGTTCAGTCAGTAACTGGCATAGTCCCCTTATAGCCTGTTTACCCACGTTCAAAGCCGGTGGTGTGGGACCACTTACACTACAAACAAAGACACCAAATTAACTCAGCTTGCCACTACACAGACCAATTTAGCCCAACGGCTCGTGGCATTGATGACTTCACCGTCTATTTTAAATCTTTATGGAGTCGTAAAAACAGCAGCAGTGAAGCAGCCGGGCTAGAGCAACCGGGCTAGAGCAGCCGGGCTAGAGAAGCCGGGCTAGAGCAGCAGTGAAGCAGCCGGGCTAGAGCAGCCGGGCTAGAGCACCCGGGCTAGAGCAGCCGGGATAGAGCAGCAGTGAAGCAGCCGGGATAGAGCAGCCGGGCTAGAGCAGCAGTGAAGCAGCCGGGCTAGAGCAGCCGGGCTAGAGCAGCCGGGATAGAGCAGCCGGGATAGAGCAGCCGGGCTAGAGCAGCCGGGCTAAAGCAGCCGGGATAGAGCAGCCGGCTCTAGTCCGGGCTAGAGCAGCCGGGCTAGAGCAGCCGGGCTAAAGCAGCCGGGCTAAAGCAGCCGGGCTAAAGCAGCCGGGCTCCAGCAACCAACCTCTAGCGGTCCGGGAAACTTTTATGAAGCTGTACCGTGTAGAGCAGGGGGAGCAGCCCGGCTAGCAGGAGCATCGCTCCCTGAATAATTACCCAGTGAGGAACTGCTCAGACTTGGCGGGTTACAGTATTTAGCAGAAGACACCGAGGTGAATAAGTGGTCCAAGACGTGGCGGATTTGATGAACGTATTTTGGGATTTTTGCAGCTTAATACCATGTTTGAAATGAAACTGCTGATTTAAATGCAGCCCTATTTAGGAATTGCAGCATTACCATAAAAACCAGCACATGTTGCCCTTCAACAAGGCTGCCCCCCCCTTTCACAGAGAAAATGATGCCTCCTTTGACTTCAGTTGCACCTCTTGTGAGTGGTACCGGCTAACGTGAAACCACTGGCTGAATAACATGTTTGCATATATACATAATTTAATAAAAATTAGGAAACAAATGCAGCGGTATAAACAGTCAGTAAAACAATCTGCTCGTTTTACAACCCCTCTTTTAAATGTGCAACAAATAAAATGCGAGTCGTCCGCATACCCGGGGCCAGTGGCCCAGAACATTTGTTTTCTTTCTCAGAGGAGAATCTGGTTTTAATGAGCTCCCACTAATGACAGTGTGGAGGAGAACCGACTGAGGTCACCTCACCAGTGGTCATTACAGTTCCATGGAAGCCCCCCGTTTGATGCATGGGAGTAGTCAAACCTTTCTAAAGGTTTCTGGCACAACTTCAAAAGTGAATGCAGAGGAGAAACGTCTCAAAGGTTCTATATGCAGGAATAATACTTGTAAAATATTTCAAAATAAAACAAAAAAATGTCAGTATATCAAAAAAGAGCCATTGTGATGCCGCGAGAAACACACAGATCTGTTTTGCTGACAAAAGAGCCACTGGAATTATTTCCTGAACACTGGGGATGGAGAGCTGAGCCTTGTAGTACCACTTTCTCCCACTAGAGGTAACATAAATCAAGTGAGGAAGAGCAAATGATGCTGGGTTGTTAATCATGCCGAGAGCACCAGCCTGAACAGGTCACTAATCCTGCTTTCACACTAAATAATTAAGGAATAATAAATTGTTCTTCCAAAGACTAGGCATCTTTGTTTCAAGTCTTGCACATTTTTATTTAGCCAGTACACACAATATACATATGCTCTGCAACACCTGATGTTGCGTTGGATCTTCCTTTTGTTAAAACCCAAAAAAATCCTACAGTGTGGATGTGCTGCTTCTCCCTCTTCTCCCTCTAAAGCAGGGATCGGCAACCCAAAATGTTTTAGAGCCATATTGGATCTTGTATAAGCCTTAAAATGAAGGCAACACATGCTGCATGTATCTATATTAGTTAGAACTGGGGGAAGATTTTTTTTTTCATTATGCACTTAAAAAGTCAAAAAAAAAAGAGAAAAAAGTCGAAATATCGAGAAAAAAAGTCGAAATGCTGAGAAAAGTCGAAATTCCGAGTAAAAAGTCGAAATTCCGAGAAAAAAGTCGAAATGTCGAGATTAATGTTGAAGTACAATCTCGGGAAAAAAGTCTAAATGTCGAGAAAAAAGTCGAAATGTCGAGATTAAAAAGGAAAGGAAGAAAAAAAAGAAAAAAAAGAAAAATAAAATTTAAAAAAAGAGAAAAAAGGAAAAAAAAGGTCAAACATTTTTGAAGAGGCTCCAGGAGCCCCACTAGGGCGGCGCTAAAGAGCCGCATGCGACTCTATAGACGTGGGTTGCCGACCCCTGCTCTAACCCATAGACGGTATAAAACAGTCTAGCCAGAAGCCGTTGTGCAACAGATTGAAGCGCAGCATGAGGAGTTGATGCAGTCGGGCACTTTGCTCACTTTCGCGTCATGTGACAACCCTATTATGGTTCATGTTGCGATTTCAAAATCACGTTTTGATATTGCGATATTATCGCAAATGCGATTAATCGTTCAGACGGAAATTAGTGTGTGGCTGGTGCTTGTCTTGACTCAATCCTTATCTGTGAATAATTCCAAGATGTATCAAAGATACTCATCAGAACACTGCTGTCACTGCTGACAGATGCCGAGCTTGCCAGGTTCTGTGTTAGGGCTGCTCGTTTACGTGAAGGTGATTCATCTGAAGAGTGAAGCGAAGAGAGACGCCAGCAAGAATAGGTTCCTTGAAGCCGAGGACACAATCATGGACATGCTGTGGTCCAAGTATGCAGCGGCGGACATAGACACTCTAGTAAAACAATTTAGGTCGGCTTTTGATCAGGCTGAGGCACTCGGGAAAGACCGAGTAGTGTCATGGACGCAGCAAGGGGTCGAAACTGACAAACTGGATAGAAAACTCCATGAAATCTGTTGGGCGTCGCCCATATGCCCATGTGAACTCTGAACTTATAAATGTATGAATATTTTGTGAATGTGTATATTCAACTTTGAGACTGCTCAGCCGAAAATCGGCTGTAATGTGCCTCCTAAAATGGCCACCTTGCCATTACAACCCCCAGCATGCCTTGCGTGGGGGCGGCGCCTACAAGCGGCGCGCATCCAATCGCAACGAGGCACTGATGACGTCACCGCAGCGCGCGTAGGATCAAAACGCTGCGCTGCTCCTTTTCGTGTCTCTTCTTCCTTCATCAACCGGTGGGTCAGCACGTCCTTTTGGCTCCAGGCCAAAGGGATCGATCCCCGGCGTGCTCCTGCCGGTCCGGCCGGAGGATCAGCGAGGATCCACGACGCGGTCCGCGGCGCTGCGTCCCTCTCTCCCTTTTTCCTCTCTTCTCCACTTCATCTCATCCAAGCTGGATCTTTTGGCTCCGGGCCAAGATCCCATCTCCTTTTCTCCCCCCGGCTGAGGGGAGGTGTAAGGCCCGCATCGGATCGGGCCCGCCCGTTGGACCTGCAGTCCACGGAGCCGCGGTCTCCGGGAGGCTCCGACCTCTCACTAAACTCTGTCCTCTAAGTTTTGCAGATCCAAGCTCACGACGCCCACGCACTCCCGGCAATCAGATTGAGACACAGCTGCGACTGAACGCTCCGACTGAAGCCCCCCTCCCCGCTCCGAGCCCCTGTCTGCTGACCGCGCAGGGATCGGGACGGACGGCCGGCGTCTCGCCCGGTTGTGAGCTTTACCGGGGCCCGGACGGCCGCGCGTCGGCGACCGGCAAGCAGGGAAGCACGGCAAGGAGAGACCGGTCCCCCGCCGCGCCTAGGAATGCGTGTGAGCCTCCGTTTGGTCCGGAAGCACGGCCCGGCACGAGGCGGCCCCGCCGCTGTCTAATCCGTTTCAGGGGAAGGGACGGGACGCGAGAGCCTGACTGCGAAACCCCAGCAGGACCGCGACCCCAGTCGACAAAACCCGCAGGCACCAAATCTGGATCCCGAGGAGACGTGAGCCCGTGAGCAGTGATCAGTAGGACTTAAGAGCGGTTCAGAACTGTGTGTGAAGTCGGGATCCCTGGTTATCAGTAACTTAAGAGCGTTTCAGAGCTAAATCTGTGTTCCGAACTGAGATTACTGCATACATCATCATCATTGTTATCATTATCGTGTTTGATTATTTGGTAGTCGTTGTTTTCTGCCGTAGTCACGTTTGAAACGCCCGCGTTTGCCATCCGGTCTAATTGCACGTGGCGTGGTTACAGTCCCGCCATCTTTAAACACCGCAGCCATCTTTGTGCAGCCACAATGTTTTAAACCGTAGACGTTCTTTATCATCTTTGTTATTGCTTTGATTTCTTTTTTTCATTCCACGCATTTAACTTTCATTTCCTTTTTATTGATTGTTGTTTTTCTAGTTAATTAATGGTGTTATAATAATGTAGTGTGCCATCAGGATTTATTTGGGGTGTTACGTTACCATCTTTTGACACCTATATGTAAATAAATTCTGATTGATTTTTAATGAGTGGTTGTTATTTCATACAGATTTTGGTCATATCTGATTGTTTGAGCAGAGCCAGTGTTCGGATCTCACCCTTCAATTATATTATAGGCTACTATACCGGTGGGCCTGTCACATCAGCCAGCGACAGCCATACAGCTGCAGATGACATCATTTATACCCAATCAGTAACCCCACCTGTTAGCGCCCAGTCCGCTGTTGTCATTTCACCCATTAACAGTCAGGGAACCGTACAAGGTCACAAGCCCTCTGTTCGTTTCTGCTGACAGAGCAAGCATTATTACTAGCACTCCCCAACAGACATTACATCCCACCCCCCACTCACGATAGTCTGACAATGGACTTAATGTCAGTTTCTCTCTACCTCCAATCCACGCCAGCATACCACAAATTCTAAGCACTCCCGCTGCTCTGCCAGCCAATCTCAGCATGAGACAAGGGAATAACGCAATTTACAGCAACTCCGGTGCGTACACCGGGGTTGATAACAGCTCTCAGTGGGCCTAGCCTAAGATAAGACTCACGCCCATAAGCCTACCTAAGTTCTCTGGGGACAGAAGGGACTACTGGCGATGGAAGACTGAGTGGGAGAGTATTCAGGCACAAGCAGAACAAACAGGATCACGTGAATGCAAGAAACTTCATTTACTGGACAGTATAGATGAGACTGTGAAAAGTTAACTCAGACTGTTGCATTGTAGAGATGCAAACGATATCTTCAGAGAACTAGAAAACTGTTATGGTGATAAAGCTCAAACTGCAGAAGAGATCGCGTTGGAGCTACACTCGCGACCTGCTGTAAAGAATCATTAGCCACAAGAGACATTAGAATTGATCTTAGCGGTGGAGAGAGCAGCATTGGACTTCATGGACCTGGGGTGTGTAGATGCTATACAGAATCAGCTAGTGATTCGTTCTTTGGAGAGCAATTTCCTTGATGTCATGAAAAGAGAGTGGCTCATGTATGTAAGAAACCCCAACAACAATTTCCAACTGGGAAACCGTTGCGACAGGCTCTTACACTTCCTGGGAGACCGAAAGTCATTACTCGTGAGGTTGGAGCAGTTTCTACCCAGCAAGCCATGGCCTGCTAGCAATCTTGAGAGACCAAGCTGGAGAAGCCAGGTGACAGGAGGAGAGAAAGGAAGTCGTTCAATAAGACTACAGCCAGTGAAGTGAAAGGAGACTCTCAGCAGATGCCATGTGCAATGTGCGGAGATGGAAAACACGGAGGAAAACTGTTTCGCTGTAAAACCTTCAGGAAGGCCAATCTGGTGGAAAAAGAAAGCTCAGGTGAAAAAAGTAAAAGCATGCACAAAGTTTCTGGATATTCACAGGGTCGACATCATTTGCACTCCAAGGTTCCTCTATCGGAGGGAGGAGCGTAATAAAGGCGAAATGTGGACAGACCACCACTATTTCCTTTGCCCAAAGGCATCGATGAAGAAGGACGCTGCTAAGGGGGCAAATAAAGCAGAGAAGAAGGAAGGACCTCGTGGTCCAACAGGGGAGCAATAGGCTGTGTTCGACGAGTTAGGACTGACCCCTTACCAACTTGAAGCTGTCCACAGAGCCTGCACAAACAAGGTAACGTTGAGTGTGTGTTCCGGCGAGAGTCTGATAGGACAGAGTGGCTTAAAGGAGCATCCAGTCCTTATGATGCTCGCACCGGTCACGTCAAAGACAGGAGAGAGCCTCGGTGCCTTGGTCGATCTCGCTTCTGACACTAAATACATTACACACCAAGGTGCGGTAAGACTCAGACTGACTGGTGGACCTCACAAGGGACCTCGAGGTTCCACGAAATTATCTGCTACGGGTGGGAAGACATCGCCATGGTGGATCGTGTGGTGACGTCGGAACGGCTGGAGCAGTTTTTCCCAGGGGTTTAGCCGGGAGAACTGACCCGCCCAGAGAAGGTTGATCTACCGATCAGTACCCGAGAAGGCTGATTAGCTCCACAGAGACTGCAAAGGGCCGGCGACTTAGTACTGTGGGATGGTCCTCTGGGAAAGATTGTGAGATACATTACGTACCTATTCGAAGGAGTGGAGGTGAACATGGGGGACGCAAAAACGCACTTCGCCCGCTCCATGAGAACAGTAGCCCTCAAAGTCGAGGAGCAAATTCGTGGGAAAGACGGGGAGTGGTGTGGAAGTCCGGGTAACAGCAACGTGCAATACAGAGGTCCTCGAATGGCTAAAATGGGACAGCATTGGAGCTGATTGTGTCCCCGCCTGCGGAGGGTGTCGCTGTGGAAAGTGCCCACCGGGAGGAAAGGAGATTTCCTTGGATCGCCAGTCTGTATCCCTGGCTATAACGCGGTTCACCTTTCACGTCTTGCTGCTTCACGGATTTGCATTGTGCATCGTTTTCTGCATTCGGATTGGCTAAACAGTCTCCCCGCTTCTTCACTTCCTGTGTCAATAACGTTGGTCGCTTAGCAACAATGCTGAGAATGGCCAATGAGCTTCAGCAGCAGCTTAAGAACGGGACCCTTTGATGGGCATTGTGCATAACGTTGCAAAAACTTGTTAGTAGCAGGTCTTACCCAGTGCAATTTTAACCTTCAACCAAAAACAAATCAGCTATATGACAAGAAATGTTAGTGCAACCGTCCACAAGACAACTTGCGACATCATCCAGACATGCTAGCGGGCCAGCACTTGTTCATAATGTTGCAGTTTCTTCTGAACAAGTACAACCCCAAATAAAAATAGAATGAAATGACTTCCAAATCTCATAAATCCAATATTTTGTTCCCAATAAAACAAAAACAACAATCAGATGTTGGAGCAGACATTTTACGATTGAATGGAAAATATTAACTCATTTTGAATTTGATGGCAAAACACTTCTCAGAAAAGTATGTGTGTGGTGTGTATAAAAGAAAAGAAAAAATAAATATACATATACATATGCATACATATGCAACATTCCATGTCCGCCCACCTGGACCTCTACACCCCGTTTCAAAATCCTGGCTAAAGCTCTGGGTCCCGCCCCACAAAAGACAGGCATAAAAAGTATAATTTAGGGAGGTGGTGTGCTAAAATAAGCAAGCCAGGACAGCAAGCAGTCTCTCTCCTTGAAATATGAATTCCCTGACGTAATCAGCTTATCTGAAAGATCATGAACAATTTAATCTTCAGCTTTGGTCTTTTTAACGATTACATTTTTGGCTTGTTTAAGCTTCATGCGACTACAAAAGTGCAGCATACGGATGATGGTGCATTACCCCGTAAAATTTAAACCGCTCTTTCAGGCCGTAAAGCTGTGTGTTTGAGGGAGAGGAGCAACATTCAACAGTGTTTACATCTCTCTGCACGGGTGAAAGCAGCACAGTGCCAAAACGTTTTATCACTGATCCACAGCCCCGCTGTGTTTTCTTCCCCTGTAAACAACACCAACCTTAATGGTTTTGCTCATTTTGCGAACAACTTAATTGACTGTAGCCAAACGGTATGGAGCTATTTAAAACGTTGCACAACAATACTAATAAAGTAGATACTGTTAGATATATGACACTATCTGCTAAATCCAGAAGTTGGGTTTCCTGAGATGAAGAACGCCTCCCAATAAAAAGAAAATCACAACTCAGCTAATTTTCCACACTACATGTTTTCTCCGGAGGGCAAGTCTGCTTTAAGCCTCTCTAATGGACGTAATGGCTTTCACATATCTAAATGTGCATCTATTTGAGTTATCTATCCATCAGCTGTGGTGGAAATCAAACCAGAGATATTTATACTGCTTGTGAGATAAGTGCTATTCGTGACTTGACTCCTTACTCATTTCTGCTGGGGGAGGAAAAACAACCCGTTGATTCTGAACTTCCTTACGCATTCTTCCCACCGTGCTAAGAATGGTTCCAGGGATACTTCCCAGCCCAACAACTAAAATAAAACCTTAACCAACAAAAACAACAAACGTGAGCTCAGAAAGCAACCGGCTGAGGGAAGTCCACACCGATTGCAGCGATCCAAGTGGACGGGTATTTGTACACCCGGACCCAAGACAGCTGGAAGCAAACACACTTCTGACCGGAGAAGAGTGCAGGTTTTCCTTTTTTCCTGCTCTACAGTCTTTAGCACATAGTGAAGTTGTTCTCAAACATGGAAATGAGAGGATGGCACCGGATCAGCCCGCCTCACAGTCCTGATCGGTCTAAGTACTGAATGAGTGAACAACCCTGTAGCACCCTATAATGCAATCATTTCCTGAAAATGTAATAACGCCTGAAAATGTGATCAAATTTGCACTTAAGTCAATCGAAAATGTAATAAAACCCATGGTACTCAAAGTCTGCAATTTAACCCAATAGTCTTGTGTTTCAAATCCAGCGTATATAACATTCTTAGATTCTTAAAACACAAAATGTAGAACTCTGGACTGAAAATGAACATATATATTACATTATATATATATTACATTATATGTTTTGGAGAAAGAAAAAAAAGACCCACCTGAAAATGTAATGAATTCCCAATGATGTAATAAGGTATTACATTATCGGTAAAAATGTTATTACAATATCAGTCAGGATATTTTATTACATTTTCAGGAAATGATTACATTATAGGAAATTATTACATTATAGGAAATTATTACATTATAGGGTGCTACAAACCCTGTGAACCGTAAAACACCTTTTCACTTGTTATCTTTAAAGATATTTATCTGTAAAAGTTTTCCCGTGCCGATTTTCAAGAAATATGTCACAGCGATTACGTGCAAAGATTGTTGTAAATCAGCAATTCAAGTGAGGGTAAAAAACTGAAATAAAGATTAAAGATAAAATATCTGGGTTTCATGTAAAATTATCAAAGTAATTGTCAAAACCGATGCACACATTTTTCATCTGTATTCTCATAATTTTCTATATAGCCCACAACTTTGTTTTGGTCTCCATATCAATCAAGAAAAATGTTGAGAATGTTCCAGGGCTGGGGATCCATTCAAATGTCAAGAATCGATTTGATTTGATTCGATCCGATTCGATCCGATATTGATGTGGGTTAGTGTTTTTAAAAAGGTTTTTTTGAGCTGTTGCCTGAATTATATGACTGTAAAATAACTAGTGAAATGATAATTTCACAATAATTATTGTGAAATAACTAAGAAATAAATACCTCAAATAGGTCTTTCAATATCCATTTAAAGTGCAAAAAAAGAAAGAAATTGCAACAGCTCAAGCAGTAAACAAATCATTTTAGCTTGTCTAATTTATTCCGTCACCAGACACACAGCTGGCCATGAAGCACCCGGCATTTTTCAGGTATTTCATGACAAACTGTGCGTCCGATAACAGAGAAACCAAACAAGCTGTAGTAAATATAGATAATATGAACTTCATTGAACTAATATAACATTTTGAAATTTAAGCTTAAATATCCAGCATTTTCTCTAAAGAAAAGTTCATTTAGTTCTAGAGTTTTCAAAACCAGCACTTTGTTAACGCTGCAGCTTCTCTTCGGCGCACTGTTTATTGTTTGATAGTTTCACACCACGTGCATGTGTGAATTAAATGACTACTGGGATTAAAGGAGCCGTATGTAAGAAATGGCCAAAACTGGTACTGCAGTCACTTTCAAAATATTGTTGAGCGGCGTGTACCCTCCCCCTCCTCCCCCCGACCAGAGGTAGGCTGCAGAATGCAGCAGGAATGTAGGCTTTTCAGGTATTTCATGACAAACCGTGTGTCCGATAACAGAGAAACCAAACAAGCTGTAGTAAATATAGATAATATGAACTTCATTGAACTAATATAACATTTTGAAATTTAAGCTTAAATATCCAGCATTTTCTCTAAAGAAAAGTTCATTTAGTTCTAGAGTTTTCAAAACCAGCACTTTGTTAACGCTGCAGCTTCTCTTCGGCGCACTGTTTATTGTTTGATAGTTTCCAGTGTTGGGGAAGTTACTTTTAAAAAGTAACTAGTTATAGTTATAGTTAGTGCTGACTGAGAAAATGTAATTAGTTACTTTACTAGTTGCTCAATTATAAAAGTAACTAGTAACTAAGTTACTTTACTTTACTTTATATACAAATATTTTTTTTTATGTAGTGGAACAATAAAACACAAGAGATATGTTTAGAAATCTTGACAGGAATATTTATTGTAGCCTCAACTTGGCCTTCAAAACAAACAGTGTAGTTAGACAGTCACAGTAGTGCTGTGCAATATGAAATAAGATGTCTACACTAATTATTAGCAGCATAGTGTTAACTTAACTATACTTTTTATTTCCCTTTCTCAGTGTAACAAATATGTAAGCAGCAACTGCTCTCATTTGGGTATGTAACAAATAATTAACAACTCCACTATTTTAACAGTGTAACAATTATATGAAAAAATAAAATAAAATAAAAAATAAAATAAACTGTCAGATTGCAGCTCCTGTGCTGACCTGTTCTGACATCATAGTGACTCAGTCATGAATGATGACTCTACCCACTCACTCATTTCACCACAATGTTTTTACCGTCCTTTATCTCAATGAATTCAAAATAATGTTTATACTTCCATCCTGCAAAGCACCCGATGTCATTGTCACTGCTGTCTTCCATTGTAGCTACGCTTGGTGTCTGTTCGCCGCTCGCCGTCATCATGCACCGTTATTAGTTTGACTTCGTTTAGTGTTGTTTATGTGTGGCGGGCGGTGTGTGCGCTTGGGTGCATGCTGTGTGTGCAGCCGCTTCCTGAAAGGCAAAGGCCCGCCCAACTCTGTTTCTGATTGGCTTACCCACGGAAGTTACCCAGTGTGTTAACCAATCATCATCACTTTATCTGTAAGATTCATGTTAGTCTGAGAGCTCACTTCCATGCTCTTTTGCTGCTGCTTGTTTTGGTAGGACTAGGAGGAGGAATCGGATTGTAAAGAAACTACCGAAAATAACGGAACTAACGCAACTAACGGACCAATTTAATTCATAATAACGATAACGCCACTACCAAATGGGAAAAGTAATGCGTTACGTTAGAATTTAGAGAGAAAACTAATTTCGTTACTAACGTAACGGGAAAATACTCGTTAGGTCCCAACACTGATAGTTTCACACCACGTGCATGTGTGAATTAAATGACTACTGGGATTAAAGGAGCCGTCTGTAAGAAATGGCCAAAACTGGTACTGCAGTCACTTTCAAAATATTGTTGAGCGGCGTGTACCCTCCCCCTCCTCCCCCCCGACCAGAGGTTGCCAGGTAGGCTGCAGAATGCAGCAGGAATGTAGGCTGCCATGGCTGCGATAATTAGAGCCGAGCTGGCAACCCGGATGCCGAAACAATACTGACTTCGTGATTGGGAGATAGGTGGAGGGTGGAGCTTCAGGCCAAAACAAAAGATGACAACATAAACATCAGTTGAGGGCTGCAACTCCTCTTTTTAAACTGGAATATCCTGGCTTGAGTGCTGTTGTCAGTGACATAAGTATTTGAAATGAACATGATTTTTAAATGTCTGTTGACATATCGGGGTCATTTTATGATTTGTTTTATTATTGCTCTTACATACAGCTCCTTTAAAGTTCACCAGACGAAAATGATGAAAAAAAAAAAAAAAAATCGATCTTTATACAAATAGATTTTTAGGAATTAATATGAGAATCGATTTAGAATCAGAAAATCGATTTTTTTCAACACAGGCCTAATGGAATCAATAAATCAATAGTGAGGGGTTCACTAACTAAAGGGAGAACAACAGTGACTACGT
This sequence comes from Cololabis saira, assembly GCF_033807715.1. Lineage (NCBI taxonomy): Eukaryota > Metazoa > Chordata > Actinopteri > Beloniformes > Belonidae > Cololabis > Cololabis saira. The sequence goes on along the minus strand of NC_084604.1, from coordinate 137,309 downwards.
TTACATGCAGTCAAAATTCTGAAACATTCGGAATATTACGTTTACATGGTGATTAATCATTTTATTAATGATATTGGGATATTTGGGATATTTGGGATATCTGGATCAAACCAGCGACGCACGGAGAACATCATGACGCAATTACCGTCATTTCCGCTTCTTCTTCCTGTATCCAAATTCAAAACAAATGCTGCTTTGCGCAACTTTTCGCTTCCCTTCTTTTAAATCTGGCTATCCCGGTACTTTCTACCGTCTACAAATGCAGAAATGTTCATTTCCTTCATTACATTTATGAAGTGATTAGTCTCCTCCTGGTCTTGGTTTCTCCGTGTTTATAAGAACTTCCTGGACTCAAAAGACCAGGATTCCTTGTGAACAGAGCATGTGCAGAAAACAAATTCATGTTCCGTTTGATGGGGATATTCCGTTTGGCGTTTATATGACCCAATATTCGGGTTTTAAAAGGAGTAACCCAGGGGTCATATTGGGGTTTTTAAAAACCAGAATATGAGCAAATTCTGGTTATTCAAAGGGGTTATTGGTGTTTACGTGGCCGTGCAAATTCGGGTTATTGCCAATATTAAGGTTTTAAAAGGGTTATTGATGCATGGAAACACAGTCATTGGTCTCAAATGAGCGCCTGCTCATAGACGGACCCTCGTGGCCCCACCCTTTCAGTTGAGATTGAATCTTTTCTCTTCCACAGCGTCTCCAAATCAATAAAAAAAAGAAGAAAAAAAAAAAGAGATGACACCTCAACATGTTTCCCTGTGATGTTTGCTGTATCTGCGAGCTGCTGTCGCTCTTTCCATTTTGGTCTTTGCGCACCATAATTACTCAGAGCCCTGCGTGATTTGGTAAACACTGGCGCTGCTTCCACAAAAACACACATAATAGCACTGGAGCTGTTGAAGTGGCTGGGTTTGGAACTCACACACCTTTTCTCTCACCGCCGGCCGTCGCCGCCTCCAGAGGGATTTGGCAGTAAGCTGGACTGAGACTGAGCTGCTCCCCTCCGGGGACTGGAGGAGAGGACGAGCAGGGACGGGCCAGGACGGCTACAGACGTCTGATGCAAGAGACACAACAGGGGTTTTGGAGCAATAGCCCAATCCCTGTCGTAGAAACATTTTTCCACCGACCATCAGCTGACCACAGTACTGTATAGTCCAGGGGCCAGGCCAGGTATCAGCACCACTCTAGGGCCCAATCCCAATTCTCCTTCACTCGCCCTTCTTTTCTCCACTCGCACTTCTTTTCTTCCCTAAGCCCTAAAAAAGAAGGGGGAGATTTTAGGGCACTTGAGATCTAGGGCACTTGGCCCAGGTGCCTGTCCCAATTCTCCCCCTACCCCTCGTTTTCATCCCTAACCTGATCAGGAAGCAGAGAGCCAAAAGCTGTTTTAATTTCAGCTGTAGCGCTGTTAATATGGCACTTTATTAAGTTTTAATATTTTTTCAGGTATAATGGTAACCTTAAGATCCCCAACCGGGGCTCAGTTTATCCAAATAACGCCTGTTAAGAAATTTGACCCGATGTTTTCGGAGATGAGAAGAGCCGCCGGCCCCGGGGAGCAGCCTCAGCTCACAGCCCGAGAAGAGACGTGATCGCTGGGTCAGGCTGCTCCGTCAGCCCCGGGAGAGACACTCTCTCCCGGGACGCAGCTCTGTTGAGAATCACGCCGGCTGAAATAAATCATTTAGGAATATGTTGGTTTAATAGATTAAATCTAACAGTTGTAGATTGTTGTAGATTGTTGTAGATAACAGTTCAGATTTCTGTCTGCCGGGTCCGGAGCTTGGATCCGCGTTAAATCGACGCAGAGCCTACAGCGTAGTTTGCGTAACCTCCGCCGTAGGATCTGCGTTGGTGTAACGCGGAACCATAAATCCCTTTATTCTGGCGTGATCTTCCGCAACTTTATCTGAAAGTGTGTAAATTACCCAGATAACAGCTGGATTACTTTGTGGTTTCTGAAGACTATTATATCAGAAACATCCAAAACAAATCTGACGAGTCACAGGATTATTTCTCTCTATTTCTCTGAGACCAGTCTGCCTGTTTGCCTTCGGTCGGCGAGTCAAATCGACGCAGAGCCTCTTTTTTTCATACCCCCTCGCTCGCCAAGTCAGCATCTGAAATCCCTCGATTTGAAGGGGCTATTCTCAGCCCCTAGCCCTCGTTATGCCCCCTCCCCCTAGGTGAAAAGAGGAATTGGGACACCACTACCTTCACGGGAACGCGCAAAAGTTAGGGTTAGGGAAGAAAAGGAGGGCGAGGGGGAGTATTGGGACGCACCCTAGGTGACCAAACTTACTTATAATGTTTGAAAATATCCATGTCTGTAGATGACATTCTGGTATGATAACCTTCCTGTGGTTCCTAAGTGTTCCTAATTGGTACTGACCAGTGAAATGTTGGGCTCTGGCCCCTGGACTGACGGTGGCCCCTGGACTGACGGTGGCCCCTGGACTGACGGTGGCCCCTGGACTGACGGTGGCCCCTGGAATAACGGTGGCCCCTGGAATAACGGTGGCCCCTGGAATAACGGTGGCCCCTGGACCAACGGTGGCCCCTGGACCAACGGTGGCCCCTGGACTAACGGTGGCCCCTGGACTAACGGTGGCCCCTGGACTAACGGTGGCCCCTGGACTAAAGGTGGCCCCTGGACTAAAGGTGGCCCCTGGACTAAAGGTGGCCTCTGGACTAACGGTGGCCCCTGGACTAAAGGTGGCCCCTGGACTAACGGTGGCCCTGGACTAACGGTGGCCGTGGACTAACGGTGGCCCCTGGACTAACGGTGGCCCCTGGAATAAAGGTGGCACCTCGACTAACGGTGGCCCTGGACTAACGGTGGCCCCTGGACTAACGGTGGCCCCTGGAATAACGGTGGCCCTGGACTAACGGTGGCCCCTGGACTATGTAGAATGTGTTCACCTTAAACCAACAGTTTTAGTCCAATGGTGCATATTTATTTCAGCTTGTTATTAGATCTGGTATTTTGTTTTCTAATGGGGGTTTTAGTTGGTGTGGCTACAAACGTAAGTTACGGATGTTACTATGGTTCTGTGAATTCCTGGATGACTGCCAGTGGCAGTAAACAGAGTGGATATGTCTCCTCACGCTCCGCGCAGGTCGAGATTTAATAACAACAGTGTCACGTGAGTGACGTGTAGGCTACCTGTGCGTCTATAAATACCGCCCGGTAGACTACATCCGGCCTCCCAGAATCTTCTCGCGGCCTTCGAGGCCGCCCGGCCCGCCTCAAATGGCACTTTTGCACTAGGACTTACTCGGCCCGACTCGGCTCGTCACGCCTTTACCCGCCTCTACCCGTGTGTTTTTCCACAGCCAGGGGAGAAGTGGGGGGGTTGGGATGAAGCTGCTGTGACGTACTCAATTGCGCAACCGCTTTGTTCATGTCGGCGCTGATCAGAAATCAGCTGGAGCCGCGAGCGGCTGAGAAAAAAACAGCCCGTCTACATCCCTTTTTTAATTCTCTCCTCAGCCACCAGGTTTATGAACATCTGCACCTCAGAGTTGGATCACCAAACAGACGTTTTGCGCTTTATAATAAAATCGCCGCGGGTCGCTCTCGCTCCGACTCCCGCTTCCTGATTCAAACGTCTGACGGCCCCGCCCCCCGACCAATCAGAGGCACGGATGGTTGTGACGGCCCCGCCCCCCGACCAATCACTGGCGCGGAGGGTGGTGACATCGGAAATAGTCCCTGCTCAGCCCCGTATAGAACCTCGCTGAAATGGTTACAGAAAAAAGTATCGGCTTGGAGCGGCTCTACCCGTCTCAGCCCTAGTGCAAAAGGGCAAAACGGGTAGAACCGAGCTGAGGTGGTACTAGTGCAAAAGGGGCAAAACAGATACTGCAGGTACCCCAGTACAATTTGTAACGGACAGGAGATCGGGTCAAAACCCCCGTCCCTGCACCAGGAGGAGAAAGCGGCCCAGCAATGCGAATAGACCCTTCTTGTGGAAGGAGCTCTAGCATTCTGCAAGGTCTCACATACTGAGGGCTCAAGGTGCGTCAAGAATGACCCTCCCCTCTCAACGGCCAGGCCCAGAGTTGAAGGAGGAGAGGGATGCAATACCTCCCCACCCAGCTGGGACAGGAGGTCCGACCGTACTGGGAGCTGCCAAGGCTCCCCGTCCAACAGGCTGAGGAGCGTGGAGAACCAAATCCCCGAGGGCCACTTGGGCGCCACCAGGGGGACCCTGTGACCCGATAATCTCACCCTGTGAAGCGTGGGCATCACCAGGGGAATCGGAGGGAACGCATAAAGGAGGCCTCTCGGCCAAGTGTTGGCAAGAGCGTCCATCCCGAGCGGGGCACTGGTCTCTGCCAAAGAGAACCACAGTGGACAATGAGTCGTACACTCCGAGGCGAACAGATCCACACAGGCTTCCCCGTATCGATCCCAAATAATTTGCACCACCTGGGGGTGCAACCGCCAGTCCCCTGGGGGCAGCCACCGGCGTGAGAGGGAATCCGCCACCACGTTGGCTCTGCCAGGGAGGTGCATTGCCCTCAAGGAGGCCAATTGAGGATGAGCCCACATCCACAATCTCCGGGCCTCGTTCAAGGAGTCCAGCGACCTGGTTCCCCCCTGGTGGTTGACATGAAACACTGTCGAAGTGTTGTCTGTCCGGACACGGACATGCTTGCCCCTGAGAAAGGGCAAGAAGTGCCTCAGCGCCAAGTAGACAGTCCGGAGTTCTAGGACATTGATGTGCCGTTCCCGCCACAGAGGGCCCCAAACCCCCTGGACTGACCTCTTCTGCCATACCGCACCCCAACCCTGAGGTGAGGCATCTGTTGTCACCACCTCTCGCCTCGAAGGGACTGAGCCGAGAGGAACACCGTGCAATAGAAAGGTGCTGTCCCGCCACCGGTGGAGATGAATAAGGCACTGGTGTGTAACCTTGACCTTGACCCACCTGTGAAGGCGAGGGTCCATCTGGAGGCTGTTGAACCACATCTGCAGGGGGCGCAGGTGCAGCAGCCCCAGAGGTGTCACAGCCGAGGCCGCCCACAGCATCCCCAGCAGTCGGAGCCATGTGTGGACGGGCAACCTCATCCCGAGGCGGAAGGACCGTAGCAGGTCCTGAATCCGCTCCGCCCGCTCTGCAGTAAGGCGTGCCTGCATCGATACGGAATCGAGGGACAGGCCGATGAAGGTGGTCTGCTGCGTAGGACGCAACAAGCTCCTCTCCCAATTTACCGACATGCCCAGAGCCTCGATATGTGTGAGGACCCTGGATGTCATCAGCTCCGCCTCCTGGAGAGAGGGGGCGCATATAAGCCAGTCGTCCATATATGGGAGAATCTTCACCCCCGACAGGCATAGCGATGTCAAGGCCGCCCTCATGCATCTGGTGAAGATGCGAGGAGCCACTGACAGGCCGAAAGACAGGACGGTGAACTGGTAGGCGTGGCCTTGAAAGGCAAAACTGAGAAACCGTCTGTGGTCTGGGTGTATCGGGACGTGAAAGTAGGCGTCCTTGAGGTCTATGGAGGTGAACCACTCCCCTGGAGTGACAGAGTGAAGGACGTCGCGTGTACGCAGCATCCGAAATGGGAGGACCTTCAGGTACTGGTTCAGACCCCGAAGGTCCAGCACAGGCCGAACAGAAGTGTCTTTCTTCGGAATGAGGAAGTATGTTGAGTAAAACCCACTGCTCTGTGTATGTGGGTGAACTCTTGTGACGGCCTTTTTGTCCAAGAGTTTGGCTATCTCTTGTGACAAACACAGGGACCTCCCGGGGTCTCTGACTGAGGTTTCCCTGACCCCGGAGGGTAGTGGGGGCCGGCGCTGTAGCCCTGGGACAGTGTTTTCAAAACCCATACATCCTGAGAATGGGCTGCCCAATAGGCCAGGTGCTGATGTGAAAACCTGCCCACCGCCGGCCCGAGGCCCTCATAGAGTGCCTCGAGGATTATTTGGGGGTTTGGGGGGATGCTGGTGTTGCCCCTGCACCCGCTGAGACCGGCGAGGTGTAGGGTGTGTGCCCCTGGGCTGACGCCCACCACCCCCAGCAACCCGGCTGTGCTGCCAGGGCTGCGGAGGGGGGCTCGGGGGATGTGAGCGGCGCAGGTCTTGTGCGCCCCGTCTCCTGGAGTGCTGAGCTGGGGGTCCCATGCTCGCACTCCGACGACCCCAGGCCTCTGATGCCTGACCCGACTGCTTCCTGCACTCCAAAGCCCGTTCTGCCTCTGGCCCAAACAACTGGCCCGGCACTACAGGAAGCTTCCGTAGCGTCTGCCTGCAATCGTCAGACATGGGTGCCTGCGCCAGCAACACCTGACGCCGCGTCACCACCAGGGTGGACATCAGGCGGCCAAGCTCTCTGGTCATCAACCCGAAGGCTTGGAGCGCAGCGTCGTTCGTGTCACCCACCTCCCCGCCCTCATGCTCCGACTGCAACATCTGGGACTGGGCGAGGAGGAGCACGGAGAGGGAGTTCCCAATGCGAGCCATGCGGCCTGCCGCATCATAAGCCGTCGAGAGAAGGCAGCCTTCTGTAAGCTTTAAATATCCACTGGGCTTACATCAAATACATCAAAACACAACAATAAAAAACAGTTTTCTGAACTTATCAATATGACTCTGTCCTTCATAGGATAAGTAAAATGGATCACTGCAAAAACTCAAAATCTTAACAAGAATATTTGTCTTATTTCTAGTTAAAATGTCTCATTTTAGTAAAAAAAATCTCATTACACTTGAAACAGGTGGAAATTGTTGTTTTTTCCAGTGATGAGTCTTGTTTTAAGTAGATTTTCACTTGAAATAAGTAGAAAAATCTGCCAGTGGAACAAGATTTTTTTGCTTGTAATAAGAAGATAAATCTTGTCCCAGTGGCAGATTTTCCTACTTATTTCAAGTGAAAATGTACTTGAAACAGGTGAAAATTGTCAAATAAGTTATTTTTCTGGTGTTATTTTTCTGGTGATGGCTCTAAATGTTGAAATAGCAGTAAAGCCATATTCATTGATGAAATGACATAAGGGATGGAAAGGGGGGGATGGCAGTTTTACAGGGGGGATGATTTGGACCGTTTTTATTTCAGGGGGGGGGGGGGATTTGGACCGTTTTTATTTCGGGGGGGGGGGGGGGGGGGTGATTTGGACCGTTTTTATTTCAGGGGGGGATGATTTGGACCATTTTTATTTCAGGGAGGTTGTCATCCCCCTCATCCCCCCTCAACTCCAGTACTGTTTACATGCTTCTCCTTTCATATCTTTTTTAAAACTGACTCTTTGACTTGACCGTCGCTTGACGGTTGTTCCTCACTTGTGAGTGGCTGTGGATAAAAGCGTGTGCTTGGTGAACGACCGTGACTGTAAATAAAACAAGTTGAAGGCACAACCTTCTAAAGTGTGAATGCATTTTATCAAAGTGGTGAAAGAAAATAACTTTATGTTAATGTTAAGTTTATACCTGCTTGTGAGCTGAGCTGCTGAGAGAAGCAGATTGCAACATAACGACCCTAAATTACAAACTGAGGAGGTAAGTACGGCAGAAATGAAAAGGTCTTTATAGCCCTCACTCAGCTTTGATTAAGATAATTAACTTTAAACTAACTTATTACCTGCTCCTGAAATAAATTCTAAAGCGAGAACGAAATCTAATTTGGTAACCATGTCGTTCAACGTCTCTGTCTTTTATTTTTCTTTCAAATGAGACCAAACCGTTGCATAATTTCATAATGATTTGGAAAAAGGAAAAGCAAATCCAGAAGGATGCAGTGGAGGCTTTTGGTTGCTATTCTGAATTCCACTGACTCAGGTCGGTCAGCCTTCCAACCAGGACTTTTTTTTGTCTTTGGATCCCTGTAATTGTGTCCAATATACAGCGAGGAGGTCCGGCTTCACTACTTCCATTCATAAAGTCCTAAGTGCCTCTTAGTGGTTTATTTGGTTTATTAAAACGTTAAATCTAAACCACATTCATTTCCCAAGTCAAGTACTATCTTTAGCTCCTAGTTTTAGCTCTTCCGTAAAGGCCTCTGCTCATCACCCTGCAATTATTCCCAGTTTTTTTTCCCAGGATCCATGGCATCCTTAAAATCAGTGGCACCAAATAAGAAGCAGAAAAACACTCAAGGTGTGAAACACAATTCCACAAACTGTGTAAAATGGAAATGCTGACAAAATGCAATGGTTTCCAAATCTCATAAATCCATATTTAACATAAAAACATATCCAACATTCAAAAAGAGACATTTAACCTTTCATAAAAATAATAATACCTGAATTTGATGACTGGGAAATGAAAAGAAACTCCCGGAGGAACGGCCTGGAACTAATCCACTAATCAGCCTGATCAACTGGCAACACCTCGGTGCCTTGACCGAGTGTAAAGAAAGAAAGCAGCTAAAGGAGGCAGAAATAAAGATGGACAGAACTGAACTGGTCAAAGATTTGTATATCTCATCATGTACAGTACATAACATCATCAAAAGATTCAGATAAACTCAAGAAATATCTGTGCGTATGGCACAAAGTATTGGATGCTGGAGAAGTTGAAATTGTTGAGTCCTGTAAATATTAAGGCACTATTATTGACAACAAACTGTCATTTGGAAAAAATTCGGACTCAATATATAAGAAAAGCCAGCAGCGCCTTTTTTGTCTTGGAAAACTCTCTAAACTCCAGCTGGATTCTTCCCTGATGTCTATGTTTTATCGTTCTCTCATCAAATCTGTTATCACTTTTTCTTTTATTTGTTGGTTTCAATCTTTGAATGTCAAAGACAGAAACTTGCTCAATAAGGTTGTCAGTCTAAGCAGTAAAATCATTGGGTCGGCTCAACAAACTTTACAAGAACTTTATAACAAACAGCTGATCAAGAACTCCATGTTGTCTGATTCTCACATCCCTTAATAAACACTTTCAGTTTCTACATCAGTTACTGCTTAGACTAACAGATACAAACTCTCCTTTGTTCCTCCGCTATTATTCTTTTAAATGCTGGAAGGAAAAGGTAGTTGGTGAAAAAGCCTTCCCTCTTAACTATAGCTTAGTTCTGTACTATGATGTGGAACTTATTGTAATTAATTATGTATATTTTATGTATATTTACCATTGTGTGCTTCTCCTGTCGCGAAACTAATCGCCCCCTTGGGGACAAATAAAGTAATTGATTTATTGATTGATTGCAGTGATCTTCATGCCCTCAGGCACCGCTGAGCATAAAGCAGACGAGATAACGGGAATCACTGCACGGACTCAGGAACCCTTCCAGAAAAGATGGTCTAGGAACAGTTTAGCACAAATGCAGAAGACCAGAGGGAACAGAGACATGCCTGATGTTTACCCCCAAGGGAAAAATGGAAAATGTTTGTTGGAGTGATGAATCACATGTTAATTGTTATGGGATAAGATTCAACACCGGCTGGCGCTCAGTTCAATTCAATTCAATTTTATTTATATAGCGTCTAATACAACAGATGTTGTAAAAGACGCTTTCCAGAGACCCAGAACATGAACATAAACCCCCGAGCAGTTATTACATACACTGCATGTAGCTAAAGTTTGCTTTGAACAAAAAAAACATGAAATATTACCCCAAACTGAGGCAGAAAGGCACAGCAATGATGGACAAACATCCTGAATTCATCGTCTTTGATGACCAGCCACCGTCAGTTAATGAAAATGCTGGATTTTATCGCTTAATTGAACATTTGAAAGCACAGTATAGATGACTGAAGGCCTGCCATCCAAAAGAGGTGAGTGATGCTCTGCCGAAAATCTGACAGTGATGTGAAGGTTAGTCATAAATGTATTAATAAATAAAATGTAAAAAATATAATATATATAAAATTTAAAAAAAGCACAAACTCTTGTCCCAGCAGATCTTTACTCAGTATCACCTAAAAAAAGGGTAAAAAATGATAAAGGAAAATCTCTGATTAGTTGTAGTAAATCTTAGTTAATCTGAAAATTAATCTATATTCAAAAACAAAAAGAATTAAAGCTGCAAGCAGCGATGAACGGCCTCCACCCTTGTGCACGTTCAGGCTGCAGTGGAAGCTTGTATGACTTCATGTAGATTCTTCAGGCCTGTACATTTAGCAGATGACACCACCCACAACTCTCTATACCAAACCATTCAAAAGTTATGGCAGAAAGTAGGAACTATCACATATCGACCAATCAGACACCTGTATCTTGATTTTGGCTTGCACTTGCTATCATGGAGAATAAAAAAAAAACAGTTCCCAAGAAGTGGTTTACTCAAATACCACAAAGGAAAAAGCTTCAGAAAAAGAAAAAAGAAAGAAAGAATGACCCGATCATGGCAGAGAGGTTAATCTTTCTTAGTTTTTCTTTCCAGCTTTGCAAATGTTTAATCAATCTGAAAAAAAAAAAAAAAGATGCAATAAATCGTGCCAGCCGCGTGGAATAACACGCGGATGAAAGTGCACATCACACGGCCATTTCCAGTCATTTGAGTCTGCAAAATACTACGAGTAATTAATGCAAAGGCTTTCTGCAAATGTGGCACAAATAAACAGTCCTTTGTTGGGGCATAACAATAATTAGAGCAGACCCTTCCCAGAAATACCACCCACCCTGCTATCAAGAGAGGGATGAAAACACTGAGGGGACTGTTACATTGTTTGTGTCAGAAATCCTTTCCATGAACTTCATCTACCCTCCTAATTACATGTTTATGCTCTGCGACTGCTTTCTGCCATGCAAAGTGGGAGCTCGCCCAAAAGCCGTTTGTGAATCTAAGTAGCCGCTTCCATTAAAACTCACGACGGCCAGATTTAGAAACAGAGGTAATAATTCTGACGCATCAAGAAGAGGAGAAAAACGTCCCGTTGAAGTAAAAACCTGCCATGCTTCACTGTGGTCAGAGCCACTTTCATGCTGAGATGCAAATCTGCTGCTTAGAAAATTCTTAAATGTGGACTCCGCCCCCCATAACTGCTCTATCATCTCATTCAAGGAGTTAACCAGGGATGCCCAGAGCTGAGTCAGCGCTCGTCTGCGGCTGCTGAGACGTTGGCAGTTCAAGCGATAAAGAAGAGAAAGGCTTGTTCGAATCCAGATACATAAGACACACGCGTTGAACCGATCACAGATCACGCTCTCTACCCATGTAAGATTGATGGGGGCATTATTTTGTTTACAATCCATTTACCTGAAGTCCCCTCGGGCTCAGCCTGTGCAGCATCTTTGGTTGCCAGGCAACACTGGGCAGGGTTGCACGCATTGTTGTGAAGCCTGAATTATGGTTCTGCGTTAAACCAACGCAGAGCCTACGCCAGGGGTCGGCAACCCAAACCAAAAACACAAAAAACAAATATGTCTGGAGCCGCAAAAAAGTCTTGTATAAGCCTTAGAATGAAGGCAAATGGCGAAAGGTGAAATGTTGAGAAAAAAGTTGAAATGTCGAAAAAAAAGTTGAAATGTCCAGAAAAAAGTCGAAATGTCGAAAAAAGAGTTGAAATGTCGAGAAAAAAGTCGAAATGTCGAGATTAATGTTGAAGTACAATCTTGAGAAAAAAGTCGAAATGTTGAGAAAAAAGTCAAAATTTCGAGAAAAGTCAAAATGTCGAGATTAAAAAGGAAAATGAAAAAGGAAGAAAAAAGAGAAAAAAAGAAAAAAAAGAAGGAAAAAAAAGAAAAATAAAGAGAAAAAAAAGAAGAAAAAAAGGAAAAAAAAAGGTCAAACATTTTTGAAAAAGCTCCAGGGAGCCACTAGGGCGGCGCTAAAGAGCTGCATCCCTGGCCTACGCCGTAGGGTACACGGCTACGCGGGAGTCTCTCCGTAGCTACGCCATAGCCTGACCTGCACCTCCCAAAAATTGTAACTACGACCCAACGCAGACCGAGAGGGCTGTGATTGGTTCGCTTGGTAGCAACGCGTTTCCGGTTCCAGACTGCGCCATCCCCGCCATTTTTAAACATCTTGTTGTTGTACACGGACAGAACATTATCAATGGCCTTCCATACTATTTATTTATTTAGTAGTTTAGGGACACGTGCTAGCATTGATCATTTACAAGAAACGAGAAGATGGGCAAACCAGATTTGGTAGAAAGCTCATTTCCATCTCATTGTCGCCATCGTTCACTGTGACCGGAAAAGCCGGAGGCTAAACAAGCTAAACAAAGAATCAACTAGAGACGACGATAAACCATTCAGGAAAAGAACGCACCCCCTAGTGCTCTGGGGGGGTATTGCACCGGGGCGAAATGAAATGACGGAGAAGTCCGAAGGGTTCACGACGGCATCACGGCATCACGGCAACGGCGAAGGCTCTGCGTTGGTTTAACGCAGAACCATAAATCAGGCTTTAGTTGTAACTGGACGACAAGCGCTATTAAAATGCATAAGAATCTTGGTTGGTTAATGGTTAGTGACAGATTACTTTACTCATCATTCATTAGAAATATGTCTATAACAAAAGACTCCTCAGGTATTCTACCAGAATGTTCCAGCTCTGACTGTCATAAATAAATCACCGGACCTGCAGCTGGAGGAGATTCTGCTGCCAAATGTGATTCTAATGCTGGTAACAGAACTGTTGTGTTCAGGGCCATGATTGAGTGGAATTCATTCTCCAAACACATCACACAAACATACAGCATAAGAACATTCAAATTATTAGTCAAGCAACATCTTTTGAATCAGTATAAGTAACAATTATAGAACATTGAAATAGAGAACACTGAAACCAGCAGCTTTTGTTGAATGTATTTTTTTCTTTTTTTCTGTATTAGATCAGCTGTGAAGTTCTAGACTACAAATGAAATGAAATTGTGGACTGTTTTTCAGACTTTTTGACGACCTCAGGTGAACTCTTAACTGTGCAGTGTTTTTGTTGTGTTTTGTTCTCATTTCGCTGTCTTAATTTTATGGAATGTCTCTGCTTTTTTTGCAGAGTATTTTTAATTTGATATTCTTTTTATCTAGTGGAAATTCATTTGGTTTGCTTTTATTATGTTATGTTTAGTACTGTATTATTTTAAAATGTTGGCGGACCCCAGGAAGAATATCTGCAGTCATGCTGTAGCTAATGGGGATCCTAATTAAACAATTAAAATGGGGGTCAGTGACTGGACCGGCTGAGCAGCTTGGACCTGGCATGACACATCAAGGATTTCCTTTGGAAATATTTATTTAGTTTTTATTCTATATAAATTGGTGTTGATGACTGGTGTCGAAAACTGCGCAGAATGTTTACAAGTACTGATAACTACACAACCTGCAGGTACCGCTAGAGACGGAATGTTATCGCTTTAAGCGTTGGGATACCGATAAACAGAAACGATGAAACTGGAATTTAACCTGCAGTTGAAAACAACACGATGCGGTGGGAATGAAGTGACTAAACGTTTGAAACTACAGGTCCGTAGTGACATTTCTTTTTTTTATTGTATTTTTATATTTTCAATCCAAAAAAGAGGGGTATACCTTACATACATAGAACACAAACCCCCCACAACTCAACTTCCACAAAAAAATAAAAATTAAGTCAGTCAAAGTCCATACACACCAAAACATATTTCATAGTGCTATAATCATGCCAGATATACTAACCAAAAATTCTACTCACTGCACTAATTGAAAATACCAGATAGTACTACCACCCTTCACCACGACGGCCGTCGGGGGTACTGCAGCCAACAGCGAAGCCGGCACGGGAGAACGGGGAGAACGCGCATGCAGCGTCATGTGACGTCACATCCGCAGCCCAGCGCGGGAAATTTGGGCCCGAATTGCAGCACATTTTGCAGCACACGTTCAAGGCAACGGAGAGATACACTAGAGGGCCCATTCTTTTGGGTTTGGAACGCTTACATTATTACTAGAAAACTTAAAACGTATACAAATTTTTTTCATAAATCCTGCCTCAATCCTGCCTCAAGCTCCTTTAATTTCCCTTGTTGATACACATCCATTCGTGCATTTTGACCAAGATGGGGAGCTTTAGATGCTGTCCTGTCCCATTCTTCCTTTGAACATCTCAAAGGAAGAAGTGTTGTGACACAGTATGGGGTTGCATTTTATTTTATTTTTATTTCTTCTGCATTCTCTGCTGAGGACAGATCGGGACAACAGGCAATCAGTCTAGTAGCTGTACCCTCGTCTTCTTCTCCCTTACCTTTGTAATGTGAACAGAATTTGGTCCGTAGAAAAGATGCTAAAACAGGGCTATAGTTGCATTTCCCGGTTAAGTGATAACATGGTTGGACAGGAACTGGGATGGGAGGGGTTGATATCCCACTAGGACGCCATCAAGATATTACCCTTGTGTCTAGTCGGTCAATAAAGAACCATATTCTTTGAAAACCTAAATTAAAAGCCACATAGGCGGTTGACGCATGTAGTTTCAGGGATGAAACAACATTCATCCTGCTGGAAACGGACCTGTAGCACTATGCTTGTTTATATTACTGCCTCTCTATCTGCTTTTAGGCTGCTGTGTTTTAAGCATTTTGAAATGTAATCTGTCAACTTTAATCGATATGGAATGATGTGAGCATTTTCTCAAACCTTAAAGCCACATAGTTTTAACTTAATGCATGACTCAAGGTATTATATGCGCTGTACGTCTCTGCATCACAAGTAAACACCTGTTAAAAAAAACTGACTTGGTATTTAGCAAATCTGTTTCTGTTAGCAGCGGAGATTCAAAATGTTTTCTTGAAAAAAAAGAGAGATAAAAGACCAGAAAAAGAATCGAGGCATCGCTGCAGCATCCTCGCTGCCGTCTTCTTGCAGGATTGAAGGCCAGCGCCTCAGAATGAAACCTCAATTCTGCCCTCTGGTGTCTGAAGGCTGCACTGCAGATCTCTGCAATGCACAGACCTGCCAACAGCTGCTTGATAATGTGGAACTTAATAAATGGAGACAAATTGGCGTCAGATCTGCAATGCATACAGATGAGAGTGCACTCCCTGAATGTAATGCTCTGAAACGAAAAGAAAGAAAAAAAAAAAGAAACGCAACTTTCCAGCATCCATTAAAACCCCTGCACATACGGGTGCTGGTGCAGGTGAAGGTTTGACCTCGACTGACTGAAAATAGTTACTTTTATAAGTAGCCTACCCAAGTTTCACCCATCTTAATGCAGGAAGGTTTTGTCAGGCTCATATAGTCTTTACTTTTCCAGAAAAACATCCTATAATAATGTCACCTTTTTAGACTGGAGTAAGTAAAAGTAAAACACCTTGGTTTGTACAGGTACTGTATGAGAAAGGACACCAAAGTTTGGGATTTAGCAGTCACAGGCACGAAAAAAAGACAAATAAAGTGTCCCATTATGGATGTAAAGGGCGTGTCTGAGCTGGACAATCACTGATTTGACTTCACCCTAATGAGTGTGACAGGAATCCCCTCCCTGCTGCTCCGTACAGGCAGACGGGACTGGAGGGGAAGGGAAGGGAGGAGGACCGTCACCCTGAAGTGTGGGGCCTCCTTGGGACATGGCACCCATCATTAAAGATGACATCACAGCAGGGAGGGCTTTGGTCCTCCAACGGTGCTGGAGATATAAAAACCCCGAGCCCAGTGCCCTGGAAGCAGCAGCTGCCACTCACTCAGGCAGACACGTTCAACAACTAAGGATATACAAGCCCTGCGCTGGGACGACTGCCTCCCGACTCCCCCTGCTGTTTCTTTGGAGCGCAAACCCCCCGCGGTGAGTAGGTCCTTGCCTGTTTTCACGTTTGTGCATGGAAAGGCGGCTGATGGTTGGTGTCAGGACAAGGATCATGGTATGGTTTTAATAAACTAAATGTGGCCAACTCACAGAGGATGCTTTCTACTGTAGTTGCTCATTTCCGAACAGTTGAGTACGATTAGAAATCTCCCTCTCTGTCATTTCCGCTGATGGGTGCTTGTGGAGTGATGCAGCGCCAGCAACGAGATTCATTTCACATCTGTCAGTCACTGACTGTAATCAGAGAAAAAAGGCTATAAACCTTTTGTCTTATTACATGAATCTTTGTTGTACTTGCAGGTTTAGCTTCCCAAAATGGACTTGAGGGTAACAAGCCTTCTTCTCATCCTCCTGGCTTTGGCCGAGGGAACCCCCTACTACTCTTCAAAGGTGTCCAAGGCTGCCTACCCCGTGAAAAGCCATGGTGAGTCATTTGTCATTTATTCCTGCGTTTGTTTTCATGACGAGGCCTGGCAACCTGTGCAACCTGGACCCCAGCAGACCCTTGTGACCCTAAACAGAAATAAGCCAGTATAGATGATGGATGGATAGATGGGTTTCAAAGTAAAGTGGACATCATGGGGTAGGGGGGTCAAGGCTTAGGGTTATTTTCAAATGCAGCTGGCATGACGATGCAACTTCCATGCTTCAATATTTGGAAGAATTCATTCATTTAGTATAAACTCTATAGCGGTAATAAATGAGAGGTGGTATGGCTCTTGCTCCATGTTTAGCCCTTCTCAAAGGAGAATGGAAATCCTGAAAATGTAAGAACTTAGTTTTATGGATACCTTGGGGAAGTCCGTAGAAGTCCCCTCTTTTCGCAGCTGCGTCCTAATAACAAGGTACAGCGCACCGAACCCAGAGTGAAACAAAATTAACTACCATGTCCTTTCAACGGCCACGAAAAGAAACTAAAAGTTCATGAATCCCCCCCCACACGCTATCGGAGCCATCAAATCTAATTAAGACCAGAATCTAATCTGATAATTGCGATAAGGTGCGTGAATCAAGAAAACTATGTATTTTCTTAAAATCTTAGACAACTTTGCAATTATCTCCACAATTAACGTCATTATCCCCGTGATTATCATCATCATCATCATCACTGCACTGAAAGTTCAGTGAAATCCCTTTTCCACACCCATGTGAACTGTTGGCTCATGCAAGTGGGTAAATGGGAGTTATAGAGCACCACCTCCTTCATTAACTCCACCTTGAGTATGTGCATTATTGCATCCAGCTGGGGGGGGTGCAGCTGCTAAAGAGCTCTGGTGCTCCACATGAGTGTCGTTACTGAACCAGTCACATTTAAAAAGAAACAATAATATATGAGCTGCCACTAGGATGGCTATCGTCACAGTGTAGACTGATCCAACATCAGGATGCAGCAGCTGATTATGTTATTTATTTTATTTTTTTCATAGAAGTGGTTGGTTTGAAGCTTCACATGAAAGTTAAATGCAACAAAAACAATCAGGGCTCCAATTTGACAAATCTCACAAACAGATGCCGTTACCACGTTGCAGCGACGCCCTGCCCAAGTGCTTTGTGGCATCAAAAAGACGCCACACAATAAAAGGGTGAAAGAAACAATAACAGTCGGAGCAGGGAAAGCTTTTTCAAGTTCAAACAGTTGATCTAACGGTCTGTTATTTCCCATTATAAAAGAAAAACGAGTCACAACTTTACAAATCAAGTTTCAGACGGCGGGGGCGTTTACTTCAGCAACCAAAGAGAGTACACACAACGTACTACTATGAAAGTATCCACTGTTTACAAGCACTGTCAAGTTCAAACTCTGGCTCGGCCACTGCGGCCAGCATCGTCACCTCCAGTTTGTGGCGTTGTCGGCTGCCAGAAAGTCGCGCTCTGGCACAAACATCCCCTGTGGGGAATCAGGCAAAACCCTTATGTGGCGAGAAAATGACAGTCCTGTCAAGAGCACTTTCTTCACAAAACACCATTTCAAAAGCGAGGCCACTGCCAGACTGACAAGCCCTCTTTCCTCTGAAGGTGATGATTTGCAGGACTATGGAGGCTTGTGCACTGTAAAAGATTAGATCAGTGGATGTTTAATAGCACTTTAGCGTTAAAGCTAATGTGGATTTCTTTTTACATTTTATTGCAAATACAGCATCTAGGTTTATTTTGTGAGGAAGCTCTAACAATGCAATGCAACTGTCCGCTGAACTTCACAGCAGTGCAGGAAACTAAAGGGTGAATGCTGGTGCTCAAGGCCACCAAACCCAAGTTTGTTGGGAATAATAACCACAGATCAGGATTCTTGGGAAGACCATGGAAGGAAAATAAGGACTGCTATTGCCACAACCCACAGCACAATCAGAGGGACCCGCCTTTTAAGTCAGGTTGTGGTGGATCTTGTTACCAGGGTCGGGTTATCCGAGCAAGAAGTAAACGCTTCACATAAAACAGCTGAAAACAGCACAAGCTGCTTCAGATGAAGTCTCTCTTTAACATTACTACATTTCTATTTGTTCCTTTCTTTTGCAGAACTCAGGAGACAACCTCTTTTATGACCCCACAGGTTTATTAAATTGAATGATAAACATAAAATGTAAAGTAACAGAGACATGTGACATCTGCATTTTATCACATGATTAATTCCACCACGTTGTGTGCTTTTATATTCTTAGCTGTTGCGGGACAGCCAGGAGCTCAAGGTCCACCAGGTGAGCCAGGACCAATGGGACCAGCTGGGCCTCCTGGAGAGAGAGGTGTGGGACACCAAGGAGCAAGGGGTCCTCCAGGTGCTCCTGGAGCTCCCGGCCACTCTCAAGCAGGTAAACCTGGTACCCCAGGTGCCCCTGGAAAATCAGGTGCTTCTGGAATTCCTGGCGACAGAGGTGCACCCGGTGCAAATGGACCAATGGGACCCAGAGGTGCACCTGGTACACCAGGAACCCCTGGACCTGCTGGACTTTCTGCTGTTGGAAAACCTGGACCAGGTGGATTCCCTGGCGCAGTGGGTCCAAGAGGAGAGCCTGGTCTGAAGGGCCATCCTGGTGTCCCTGGTATGCCTGGCCCCAAGGGAGAGAGAGGGATTGGAGTTCCTGGTGTCCAAGGACCATCAGGTCCAACTGGACCAATGGGCCCATCTGGTATGCCAGGCACTCCTGGAATTGGCAAGCCTGGTGCGACCGGATTCCCCGGAGAGCCCGGTAAGAGTGGTATGCCTGGAAGAGATGGAGCTTCTGGGCCAATGGGTATGCCAGGGATGAAGGGTCATGCTGGGCCTCCAGGAGTAGGAGCACCAGGGAAACCAGGCCAGAATGGTACCCCAGGAATGCCTGGACCTATGGGGCCAAAGGGTCCACAGGGTCCTGCTGGTCAGCCAGGCTCCCCAGGCATGCCAGGTGTTGGGAAAACAGGCGAGCATGGAATTCCAGGATCCAGAGGAGCTCCTGGTACTCCAGGAACAACTGGTCAGAAAGGCGAGCCAGGCCCAACTGGATATACTGGTGCCCCAGGTGGCCCAGGATCTATTGGCCCAGCTGGTCCACAGGGTGCAAGAGGTTTCCAGGGTGAGCCAGGCCCAATTGGACCCAAAGGTGACATTGGTATGGTTGGTGCACCAGGCCCAAGAGGTGCCAAAGGTGAACAAGGAGCTCAGGGCTTTGGTGGAAAGTCAGGTATCCCTGGGGCAGTAGGTCCCCCAGGTTTGCCAGGCCATCACGGTGCTCAAGGTCCAAAGGGATCATCAGGCAACCCTGGATCTCCAGGACTCCCTGGTGCAAATGGTGCCCCTGGACTAAAAGGACACACAGGTGGCCCCGGAGCACCAGGTAAAAGTGGTGAATCTGGAAGGCCAGGGCCCATGGGACCAGTTGGCCCCACAGGTGCAACAGGTGCCCCTGGACACAAGGGACATCCAGGTATCCCAGGCCCTCCTGGTCCAGCTGGCATGACAGCTAAGGGAATTAGTGGACCCCATGGTGCCCCTGGACTTCCAGGTGAGAGAGGTCAAGATGGTACTCCTGGCCCATCTGGTCCCCCTGGTCCTCCTGGTCCACCAGGACAGGTGGTCTACCACGAAAAGAGCATGCCAATCAAGTCTCACGAGGTTGTGATGCCTCATGAAATGATGAAGGCTCCCATGTCTGCCTTTAGTGCCGTGCTGACCATGGCCTACCCCCCAGCTGGAGCCCCTATTCAGTTCAACCAGATTCTGTACAATGGGGAGCAGCACTATGACGCGCACAGCGGCGTGTTTACATGCCAGATCCCAGGCCTTTACTTTTTCAGCTTCCACATGCATGTTAACGGTGCCAATGCGCTGGTGGCCCTCTACAAAAACCAGGAGCCAGTTGTTTTTGTTTATGATGAGTACAACAAGGGCTTCCTAGACCAGATGTCCGGCAGTGCCGTTCTTATGCTGCATCCAGGTGACAGAGTCTTCGTCCAGGTCCCAGATGAGGAGAGCAATGGTATATTTGCTGCAGACAATGTTCACTGTGTTTTCTCTGGGTTCCTAATCGCCTCAACGTGATTTCACAAATCTCAATAAATCTGAAAACCTTCCAAAAACTAAAAGAACTACTCAGAGGTATAGATGAGTTTACAAAATTAATATTGTGAGTTGGTTTCAAGTTTTACAAGTTTAACTGCCTCATTAAAATCCTCAAAAGTCTTCAATTTGCTTATAAATTACTGAATTAACGAAAGATATGTACGCTTGTTATACACGTATGGCTCAAATTGATCCCTGTCCCCTGTTCGGTTGTGTCTTTGAAATTTTAAGGAGCTTGGACCAACATTGGAACTTATTCTAAGTGGTGCTATTCAATTGTCAGGAAATTTAAGATTTCTTTTTTTTTTTTATTTGTGTTTGTTTTAATAATGTCTGTTGTTAAAAAGGACTATCCTGTAATATACATACAAAAGATACACAAAACTGTTGTAATATATGTTATCAGAGATCAGCACATTCTCACAAGCGCTTTGATCGCCAAAAAAAAAGAAAAAAAAAACAAAACACAGGATGAGAAATTCAAACTTGGATGTGTTAAGTTATGTACCACTTACTGACCAAATCATGGAATAAAAGTTTGACTTTGAAAAATATCTTCAGTGTGCCGAGTTTGTCTTGTTCCTGCATGATCAACGACGAAGGAAAACGTGCTTTTGATTTTAAATACGTACCTTTGAATGCAGCTGTGTTGTAATTGTGTTCAATGGCAGCAACCATGTCTTTCCAAAATTCCGAATTCACCTCATTGCCTCGCTGTCAGAAAAAAAAAAAAAAAAAAAGAAATTTCCCCCCGGTTAAAACATAAACCATCCACGTGAAATCTCACAGTGGTGCATCATATATCACCTTGTGCAACATGTCCACGACTCTCCCGCAGAGCAGAGCCCCAGGTAGATCAAAATAGTTGTCATAGAAATAGTATTTCGCTGCCAAAAGAAAATAACACAAAAAAAAAAAAATTAAATGCAACAGTAAAACACAAATCTGAACACATAAGTGCTTACAGCATGCTGTTCTGAGATATCACAGATGGATGTCAAGTCCATACCAGATCTCGTGAAAGAGGTATTGAGGCTGTTGAAGTGCTTCCACTCCCTCTTTGGACCATAATGTTTGATGATATCTTCTGTGCTCAGGTCATCGGTTCCATGTGTTGCTCTGTTCAAGCAACAAACAACAAAACATTAAATCTAGAACCACTTTTCAAAGATATCTCGCCAAAATGAAAACTTTAATGACGCAAGATCGTACCTTAAGACGCTCCCATCATCTGCCAACTTCACCAGATTTCCGTCCTCTAGATCAACAACCACTCCTTTAAAACTGGACACAAGAGTCAGGGGTTGAAAGTCAGGCACAAACATCTAAGATTACATTTAAAAACCTTCCATCAGAGGGTGGAGCCCTCCTCTCACCTGATGACGGCTGGGATCAGCTATAACTCTATTAAACTGCATATAATGGAAAGATAGATTTATATGCAGGGGTGCATTAGTGTCTGACGGTGCAGGGGTGCACTAGTGTCTGACGGTGCAGGGGTGCATTAGTGTCTGACGGTGCAGGGGTGCATTAGTGTCTGACGGTGCAGGGGTGCACTAGTGTCTGACGGTGCAGGGGTGGATTAGTGTCTGACGGTGCAGGGGTGCATTAGTGTCTGACGGTGCAGGGGTGCTTTAATTTCTGATGGAATGCGCAGATGGAAACATCTGAAGAGCAACATCCCATCAATACAACATATTTTCCAGGGAAGGCCTTGCACGTTTCAGCAAGACAATACCAAACTGGATACCATTTCAGTTATAAAAACACGTCTTCAGTGGTAGTGAAGTGCTGAAGTCCAGGTCCTGAAACGGGCCAGTCTGAAGTCCAGACTTCAACCAACTCAAAAAATTTGGCACGACATGAAACAAAAGCTAAGAAGGCCCAGGGCTGCTGAGTAGCTCTGATCCTCTTCAATTCCCAGGGAAGGGAGTGCTGCAGAGTAGTGAACACGACCCTTCTCACAACATTTGCTAAGAGTTCTGGGTTTCCTTGTGAATGACATACGGACTCATGAGATTTGCAAATGTTCACATTCTGTTTCATTTACGGTCCATACAATGTTCGTAATTTCTGGGAACTGGAATTAAAAGGCAAGAATGAGGAAAGAGTGGGGGGTTTTTTGCAGTGTAAATATTGATTTTACTTGGACATGGCTTAGGTGATAGTGACTAACAAGGGGAAAGGAGGGGGGAAGTTAATGAGTGATCAAATGGGGTTTGGTCCAAAATGTTTCAAAAACAAAAAAATAAATAAAAAAAAACTCAATATTGCATGAAATTCCTGCCAGATTCTTAGGTATTTATTACACGCGTTTCTGCAATAAACTTCCTGAAAACTGCGGCTGCAGACTCACCAGAAATCCCAAATAGAAGGGGTCAGGTTCAACAGGTCTTTGTCGTAGCCTTTATGCTCCACCAGAAACCTGGCCACGCTCTCGTAGATGAGCTGGAAACACACCGTGTGGCAGCGGGATCAGCAGTGCAGCCATGACATGACAGACATGCAAATACAGTTGTGCTAATCTCAATACCCCTTATTTTACTGTGTTAATACTTCCTCTTTTCAGTTTGATCAACGCGGACACGGCGAGACACACCAGCACTTAAGTCTGCGGATGAAAACGTGTGTTGTAGATGTCACTGATTTGACCGGTGTGACGAGCGCCCACAAGTGTTTTCAACCCAACTACTGTGTCATCAAGCCTTTAGCACAGTGCAGTTTTAGCTTCCTTAATGAACAAAGCTCTCATCAGTCCTAGGCTCGGTTTGAAACCTCCACTAATTCCCACACAGAAGGGCCAATAGTCCGTTTAACCCCACCTGTCAGTCAGCACTTGAGTTCTGCTGTTAGTTATCCAACCTGGAAGGACAATCCCATCTGACGTTGCAAAGAAGGAATCTGCTCGTGCTGCACTTTTGCATACAATAAAGGAAACATTGATACTTCACTATAATAACTTTAAATACATGGTCTTAAAGGGCCTTTAGTGTCGCTGCCCCACGTCTTTGGAATGCCCTCCCTGACAACCTAAGGGCACCACAAACCACAGACAATTTCAAAAGAGGACTAAAAACTTTTCCTTTTAGCAAAGCATTTTATCACTAAACAATGCTGTTGGTTTTTTTTTTTTCCCTAGTTGCTGTTTTTAATTGTTTTATTCTCTTTTCTGCCGTGTCTTGTCATCCCTTTTATCTCTTATCTTGATTGTATTATTTCTGTTTCCTTTTAATTATTTATTAACTGTAGAATTTTGAGATTTTCAGTAACGTAAAGAGCATTATAAATAACATTTATTATTATCATTATTATTATTATTATTATTATGGTCGCTCCTTATCCAAACACAATCCAGACATCTCCTTTAAACCTGTTGATAAGCAGGTAAATCCAATCGCTTTCCATGTTCCAGCTTAACAAGCTTTTTAATCACTTTATAAGACTTATTTGATGACTGCAAGCCCTGACCGTAGGGTCAATTTGCTACGATATATTATCCACCCCTGTAAAGGATTAGCACCTGTCTTGAATGGCTACATAACCCCTTCCAGACTGATGCTTTTCTAAGATCATTGCTTGTCTTTCCCTCTTAGCATTTTGTTAACACACACCTGAATTTTCCAGACCAACATAACACAAAACATGTCCTTTCACTGAGGTCCACACCTCAGGAAGATTTTTCTTTTTGTAATTTATGGCTAATTTAAGGCCAACTCATGCATCGTCTATACAACTTTTCCTTGAAACAGACGATTTGATTCATCTGAACTCATTTTCTGGACCCGACTGAAATCCTAAACTGTCAACGGCGGTCGGCAGCACGGTTTGAACAGAAATTCTGCTGGAAGGAAGTGGGGTATTGATATTGCTAAAACAGGACAGGAACATCAGGAGCTTTGATTTGATTTTTCCATTTACATGTTTACACAAGTCTCAGTCAGATATCAGACTTCCCTTTTGCTTCGGCTTTTTCAGGAAGCTGGACACTATACGGGTGACTCGTGCCCTTCTTTAAAACTGGGACAGCCTGTCCTGCGTTTTCTGTTCTTCACCAGTGGTTGGACCTTGTTGTCTAGATTTAGGTCACGAAAGGGGCTTTTCCACTAGTACCTACTCAGCTCTACTCATCTCAGCTGGGCTCTACTCAACTAGGCCTGGTTTCTTTTCCATAACAATTCAACACCTGGAGCTTCTGCTCCAGGTAAGAGGTTGGAGTGAAGCTGCTGTGACGTATTTGATTAAATGAAGAAGACAACAACACTAAAGATGTAGAACCTGGAGGAGATGATAGATGTGCTGCTGGGTCTGTGACTTGTGTTTGATACCAAGTTAAAAAATGAGAGTGAGAGAAGCTTCAAGCGGCAATGCTTTTTAATTTAGTTTTAGTTTGTCTCGGCGCTGCTGAAAAGTCAGCTGGAGCCGTGAGCAGCTATGAAGTGACACAGCTCCTGGTAGATCTGGTCGTTCCTTATCACCGTCTAGATCCCTTTTTAATTCTCTCCTCAGCACATGGTTTATGAACATCTGACCCTCAGAGTTGGATCACCAAACAGACTTATGCTTGTTGCTGGTCGTTGCTGGTCGAATAAAATGAGGAAGCCGCGAGCCGTGACCGCTTGAAGCTTCTCTCACTCTCATTTTTTAACTTGGTATCAAACACAAGCCACAGACCCAGCAGCACATCTATCCTCCAGGTTCTACATCTTTTTTTTTTTTTTTTATATTTTTATCCCGGTTTTTTCCCCCATTTTATCACCCAGTGCTCCTACCTAACCCTGCGTTCACACTGAAAGCGTCACGTCATAGGCGTCTGGCTGCCATTCATTGTCTATGAAAAACGGCCGTCGAGAGGCGGCGGGGGCGGCGGGACCGGCGGGAGCGGCAGGAGCGTCGGGCGGCGGGCGCGGCAATTTGAAAGTTGAAAAATCTGAACTTTATGCAAATGAGCAGCGGCGACGCCGAGGCGTCGTCCAATCACACACCGGGATTCCCGAAGCGAGAAGCCTCAATGCAGATTGTACTTTCATGTACACACAAACGTACACTGATTCACATGCGTACAGGAGCAGAGCCGTGCACTTACAAACTTATTTTATCAGGAATTAATAAATTTCATCCAGCAAAGTGACATTTTGCTGGTTTGACTGCCGTTTTTACCTGAACTGCTCATGTGAAACATGTATCTGATGGGTGAGGAACGGAATGGTCCCAACGATTTTATTTGCTACATTGATCCAACGAAAAATAATTAAAACCCGTGCTTATTAATCAAAAAACAAAGGTTAAACATCATGACCAAATCCGCTCCGACCCGGTGTGTCAGTGTTCATCACCGCACAGACTGCAGCTTCGCCTGAATTATGGTGCGGTGCGGTGTGCGTCGCCGCGTACCCTACGCCGTAGGTTCTGCGTTGGTGTGACGCGGAACCATAAATCAGCCTAGGCGGATTTATGGTTCACCGGGAGCAAGAGCTCTGGCGTTGATGTTGATCCGCCGACCAAACTTGTTAAGGAGCATCAAACTCACTCTTATCTACGCGGAAATAATGCTAAAATATAAAGAAGGCGTCCCAAAGTGTGATGGAACCATAAATCAGCCTAGGCGGATTTATGGTTCACCGGGAGCAAGAGCTCTGGCGTTGATGTTGATCCGCCGACCAAACTTGTTAAGGAGCATCAAACTCACTCTTATCTACGCGGAAATAATGCTAAAATATAAAGAAGGCGTCCCAAAGTGTGATGTATGGTGAAATAGGAAACTGAAGATGTGCAGTTATATGTGTAGGCTGTTCCCACTGTTCCCTTCAGTTCTGCAGCGCAGCTTGAAACCCCGCCCACCCGCCCCGCTGCAGGCACTGACGCTTTCAGTCTGAATGCACCAAGCGGCGAGATGCTGGCGTCGGGACTCCCGTGACGCTTTCAGTGTGAACGAGGGGTAACAGTCCTGGGCATTGCTCCCTCTACCAACCCCGGGAGTTCCTGCACTGAGCTCAGGTCTCCTCCTTAACCTGAGGAGTGAGCAGTCGGCAGCAGCCGCATCTTTTCACCAGGCAGGGTGGGGCTTCTCCGGCCCGGACGTAGCGCGTGGAAGGATCACGTTATTCCGGCCAGATCCTCCCCACCCCATCTGGTGCCCCGGTTGGCCAGAGGGGGCAGTAGAGCCTAGGACTGCTGCATGTTTTTGTGAGGGAAGCTCACATTAGCTACCCAAGGGAACACGGGGGACATGCAAACTCCACATGCAAACTCCACACAGAAAGGCCCTTTCTCCAACCCCACCCAGGGTGTGGGCACTGAAGTCATGGGGGAACTAACACACACTTCAGTGCCCACAGCGTCCCCGGCAGGAATCGAACCCAGGACCTTCTAGCTGTGAGACGGCATGCCCCATCTTTAGTGTTGTTGTCTTCTTCGTTTAGATCACACAATCAAATACGTCGCTCCAACCTCCTACTTCTGATCTGGGTATCTAAAACAAACGAGGGCAAGTCGAGTCGAGTCGGGCTGAATAGGTACTAGTGGAAAAGCGCCATTAGTCTATGAACATTAGACCATTAGTAACATTATCAGTATATCAGTAGGTGTTTCTTTAAGTATTTCTGAGCCTGTATACTACAACAGTATAATAAAATCCTGTAATGATGGCTTTTAGTTTTGCTGTCCACCCCAAGAATTTAACCCTTGTACTGTCTTTGGGTCAAAATGACCTAATTCTCCTGTTCCTTCCTTCCTTCCTTCCTTCCTTCCTTCCTTCCTTCCTTCCTTCCTTCCTTCCTTCCTTCCTTCCTTCCTTCCTTCCTTCCTTCCTTCCTTCCTTCCTTCCTTCCTTCCTTCCTTCCTTCCTTCCTTCCTTCCTTCCTTCCTTCTCCTTTCCTTCCTTCTTTCCTCCCTTCCTTCCTTCCTTCCTTCCTTCCTTCCTTCCTTCCCCTCGTATATTCTTTCCTTGTCTTCTCCTTTCCTTCCTTCATTCTTTTTTTCCTCCCTTCCTTCCTTCCTTCTTTCCTTCCTTCCTTCCTTCTTTCTCCTTCCTTCCTTTTTTCCCTTCCTTCCTTCTTTCCTCCCTTCTTTCTTCCCCTTCCTTCTTTTTTCCCGTCCTTCCTTCCTCCCTCCCTTCCTTCCTTCTTTTCTCCTTTCCTTCCTTCCTTCCTTCCTTCCTTCCTTCCTCCTTTCCTTCCTTATTTTTCCCTTCCTTCCTTCCTTCCTCCCTTCTTTTTTCCCTTCCTTCCTTCTTTTTTCCCTTCCTCCCTTCTTTCTTTCCTTCCTTCTTTTCTCCCTTCCTTCCTTTCTTCCTCCTTTCTTTCCTTCCTTCCTTCTTTCTTTTCTCCCTTCCTTCCTTCTTTCCTTCCTTCTTCCCTTCCTCCTTCTTTGACCCGAGGACAGCACAAGGGTTAAGTGGCCCCCATCTGGCCCCCCCCTATGAAACATGTCTGGAGCCGCCCCTGCATCCTGGGAGTCTGCTGTGACCGCGGCCCCTAAACACCAGCAGATGGGGGGGTGGGGGGGTGGGTGGAACATCTGCATCGTGGGGGGGGTGAAACATCTGCATCGGGGGTGAAACATCTGCATGGGGGGGGGTGAAACATCTGCATCACGGGGGTGAAACATCTGCATCGGGGGGGGGTGAAACATCTGCATCGGGGGGGGTGGGAAACATCTGCACCACGGGGGTGAAACATCTGCATCAGGGGGGGGTGAAACATCTACATCAGGGGGGTGAAACATCTGCATCAGGGGGGATTTAAGGGGGATATGTAAC
This sequence comes from Cololabis saira, assembly GCF_033807715.1. NCBI lineage: Eukaryota > Metazoa > Chordata > Actinopteri > Beloniformes > Belonidae > Cololabis > Cololabis saira. Next base: position 109,322 of record NC_084604.1, on the reverse strand, counting down.
CTGTGAGTCACGCATGCGCTGCATTGCCTCAAACGCGTGCACGTCCACCCACTGACAGCATGCACACGCATGTTCCCCCGCGTGTCATCTCCATCCTCTCCATCACCTCCATCATCTCCATCACCTCCATCACCCCCATCACCTCCATCATCTCCATCCTGTCCATCCCCCTGAATCAGAACATGCAGGCGGGACGGACCGGTGCGAGCCGCCCGCGACGCATGCTGATTTATGGTTCTGAGTTAAATCGACGCAGAACCATAAATCCTACGGCGAAGGCTCTGCGTCGATTTAACGCAGAACCATAATTCATACGGCGTAGCCTACGGCGAAGGCTCTGCGTCGGTTTAACGCGGAACTAATAATTACTACGGCGTAATCTACGGCGTAGGCTCTGCGTCGATTTAACGCGGAAGCATAAATCCGCCTTCACTCACCCACGAGGTCTCCTTGAGGCGGTAGCGGCACAGCGTGTGGTCCAGGTCGAAGCCGATCACATCGCAGTCCGCCAGGCTGAAGTAGCCGCTCATGTCGGAGCCGTGTCGCGGGCGGAGCCCCGGGGGAGGGAGTGGAGCCTGTGGAGGAGCGGCAGGAGCGAGAGGGGGGTGGGGGCACTATAACGCCAGGCCGGGCTGAACCTCGGAGACGGCGGTCCGTGTATGTGCGGGTCCCTGAACGCTGAGAGTCCGGGAGAGAAGTTCCTGGTTCGGACGCCGTCGTGTCGAACGGCAGCAGGACCAGCAGGGGGCGCCAGAGAGCAGCGGCGTCACGCTTCCTTCCTTCCTTCCTTCCGCACCGCCGTAATACCGTAATACTCCGCGCAGCGACGCAGCGCAAGATGGATTTGCGCATCTAACGGGGCGTTACGGTGTTCTGCCGATCGTTGCTACCTTGCCGAAAAATGCTACCTAATGTTTTTCTACATATACACATTCCAATCTCCACCATAAACCCTCCAACCCTGAACCCTCACAGACTTTAGTGACGTCAGCTGGAAGTGATCAAGTGTGCGAGGGTGTGAGGGCTCCAAATGGTAGAAATAAGAATGGAACAGTACTTAACAGAAACCGGAAACACATCAGATCTAAATGTTACGTACCGGTATTATACGTTTGGGAATGATCATCCTACGGATGTTTGAAAACAAAGTAGTAGCCTATATAAAGGAGCATAAAATTCAACAAAGAACACAATTTAAATATGCGCACAGTACAATATGCAGAGCCGGATTAACGCAAAGGCAGGCTAGGCACGTGCCTAGGGCCCGACAGGGGGGGGGGCCCAGACAGAGGGACAAAAAAAAAAAAATTTTTTTTTTTTTTTTTTTTTTTGTCTGCACACATATTAATGGTTGATAACATGCCGGTAAAAACCTAAGGCATATATATATATGTGCATTATTACTATATTTAGTATACATACATATATATATACGCATACATATGCACAGGGCCGCCGCAAGGGATGTGCGAACCGTGCGACCGCACGGGGCCTGGCGCCCCAAGGGGCCTGGCGCCCCAAGGGGCCTCCCCCAAGGGACCTAAATGTGTACTAGTCTGTGCATATCAATAAATATATGTGCAATGATGACGCGTGTCTGTTGTTCAATACAACTGATCAGACTAAGCGCAGACACAAGCTGCTCTGATCCAGACGGGTGGAGTTGGAACAAACTGTCACACAATGTCGAGAGAACAAGACAGATTAAGGAAATTTCCATCAGGGGATGAAAAAAGAAAAAAACAAAAGAAAATGGAAGAGTTTAATGCCTCTCTGAAAGGCATGTTTGATAAATTTGTTACAAAAATCACCGATCCGCCCGGGTCTCAAGCAGCCGTGGGGCCCCGCGTCGAGGCAAGAGATGATGATGAGGCAGGGGAAGGTATCCAGTATTTTGCTAATTGGAGAGTTAAAATTGCGCATATAGACACCCGATCCGACCCGAAAAACCCCAAAATTTCGCGTGCCAGGGCCCCCCTGGCTGTTTCACACAGGGCCTCGCAAATCTCTCAAACGGCTCTGCATACGTATACACATACATACATACATATACACATACAGACATACGGTACATACTACAGCACACTTTGTCTTACTGCAAATTGTATTGGTCTTTGTAGATTTTACTTCTTATTTAACTATTCAATTTAATCAACACATTTAATTAAGATTTTCTGCAAAATGCTCACAATCGATAAGATAAGGATAATTTAATAGCATTTAATAGAGCATTGTAATAACGTATAAATAATAAAAATCTAAAGATAGTCTGATAGACTGTTTAATATACAACACATGACTTATTTTGGAATACAAAGAAGCCACTTGACTATGACTTTGCTATGTAAAATGTGAATTAAGTTTTATTAGTAACTTTGGTAAGTTTAAGATTTCATAAATAACATCGATGGAGGGGGGCCCAAAAATCACAGGCTGCCTAGTGTAGTCCATTTATTTAATCCGGCTCTGACAATATGTATTTCTTTGTTAATGTAGTGTCTTTCTTTCAATCTACCCATACCAGCGCATCCAGTATGCCAGGCTCAATCGCTGAGTAATTTCATTTTTGTAAGACCGTGTAAACTGATGGTATCCTGAGTTAAATATTCCAGCTGTGTTATGACCAACTAAGATTATTTTCCATTTTGAGCATGAGGTAATTTCATTTTTGTAAGAGAGCGTATAAATTGATGGTAACCTGAGCTAAATATTTCAGTTATATTATCAGTATTTACTGCAACGTTTTTGTTCAACTTGCTGAAATTGTTTAAATTTTCTGGTCATAAATAAATGAATAACCAAATTACTGCCTGACTTGTTTGTGTTGGATCTAAAACTATCTTGCTAGTATTTACATGTATGCATTTCTGTTAACGTAGGGAATCTTAATTTAAACACTGTACTCAGTGTTGTGTTCCCTGGTTATTACTACTTTATACCGCTAGGTGACAGTGTTGTAAAGCAGATACTGTTGAGACGTAAAGTGTACACAGAGTAAGAAAGATTTGGATGATGACTACTGAAATGTATGATACTACTACGATCTGCTGCTGAGTTATATTTTGCTGTACTGCTAGTAAGTTTAGTAAACAGCCTTTTGTTCTACATTCCGGCCTTGTCATTGAGTTTCCAACACTACATTTTGGCGACGAGTGAACCTCACATTACGAGTTTTTTTGCAACTTTTTGCTGACTCAACGGGGCTGGAAGTGTGCCTGCGTCTCCGATGTTCTTGCCATGCCCGGGAGAGCCGGCCATACCCTTCGACATGTGGATGCGGATTTTCAACAATTATCTACTGGTAATTAATGCAACGGGAAATGCTTGGCCTGAATCTCGCAGGAGAGCTACATTACTCCACTTTCTCGGAGCCAAGGGACAACAGACTTTCTACTCATTGCCAGATACAGGTGATTCCTTTGTCTCTGCTGTCGCTGCTCTAAGGAAACACTATACACCCAAAGTTAATATTGTTGTGGAACGACATGCCTTCAGACAACGAAGACAAGCGCCCCATGAGACTATTGCACAGTATGTGACCGTGCTGCGTGATCTTGCTTCAAAATGCGGATTTGATGATAATTCGGATAAAATGATACGTGATCAGCTGATTGAACATGTGACTAACCCCAACATACGAGACAGGCTTCTGCTCGAACCAGATCTGACACTGGACAAAGCCCTAACAATTGCATCACAAGTAGAATCCGCTGTTCATCAAGCCAAAACAATCGCAGCAAATGGCAGTGTCCCAGTGCAAGCTGTACAGCCCCGTCCACAGTTCAGTAAAAAGAAATACAAACAGCATACTCGCCCAAATAAGTCATATAATGCTACTACTACATCTTCCCGCAGCTGTTTCAGGTGTGGGTCTGACAAACATCTGGCTAATTCTCCTCAGTGTCCTGCAGTCAAAGCAACTTGCAAGTCTTGCCATAAAGTTGGACATTTTGCCCGTGTTTGTCGCTCATCCAAGACCAGTGATGTAGGTGAGATACAGCTACCTAAACTGACTGTCCTTTACTTAAACAACCCTTGCCATGCACCAGACACACTTAAGTGCAAAATCAATATCAGTACACCTGCTTCCCTTACCAAAGGGATGAACTGGTTGTTGACACAGGATCTGCAGTGTCTATTTTGCCACACTACATCTATATTCAGTGCTTACATGACACACCACTGCTTCCACCTGTTAGTCGCCTAGTGACCTACACAGGGAAGAGAATCCCTGTGCTTGGCTGCCTACATGTTAAAGTGAGTAGAGGAGTTCTCACTGCCTCAGCCACATTCTATGTGGTGAAGAAGGGCACCCTTCTCTTAGGAAGAGATCTTCTGAAAGCCCTAAGCATCTGCATCAAAGGTAGCACTATCCTTCCTCCTGTGTTTACCACAAACTCTGCATCTACTCCCTGCATGTCTGCTGCTCCTGCTGTCAGCTGCGTGACTGCTTCACCTGCTCCTGTGTTGACCACAAATTCTGCACCTGCTTTTGTCCCTGCTGTTCCAGACATCGGCTTTGCATACAACTTTTTGAATAAGGTGAAAATTGACCCTACTGTTAAACCTGTACGCCAGAAACTACGACGCCTGCCTTTCACTGTAAGAGCTTCTGTCTCAGCAGAACTGGACCGTTTGCTGAAAGCGGGGGTGATTGAAAGAATCGATGCGTCACCCTGGGTTTCACCTATTGTGGTCACAGGACGTAAAACTGGCGGAATACGGATGTGTGCAGATCTCCGTGAACCAAACAAAGCGGTGGTCATAGGTCAGCCTGTGATTTCCACAGATGCAAGTGACTATGGACTTGGTGCTGTCTTTGCACAAGTACAGCCTGATGGCACAGAGAAGGCAGTGGCTTTCGCTTCCCGCACACTGACTGAAACAGAGAGAAAATATTCAACTGTTGAAAAAGAAGCACTTGCCTGTGTGTGGGCTACAGAAAAATGGATGCGTGTTGCTCGCTGGTCCGCACGTCTGCTCTGTTTTGACTATGATATTATCTATCGACCAGGCTTCCAGAACTACACGGCCGATTGTCTTTCACGCCTTCCTCTGCCCGTGCCTTCAGACTCTATTCCAGATGCAGAACCTGAGATGGTGGCACAGATTTCTGCTACCCTCAGCTCCCTTCCAGTGGCTGACTTCGACTCTGCTTGTCCTTCTTGTCCTGAAGTGTCAGCCCTGCGCTCACATATGGAAAGTGGTTGGCCTTCCTCCATGAAATCAGTAAGTGATGCACTGGCCCCATACTACAAGATCAGAGATGAGCTCTCAGTCAAGGATAACTATGTCCTCAGAGGTTCGAGACTCATTGCACCACTCTCCTTACGACACACACTGATTACACTTGCACATGAGAGTCATCAAGGGATCGTTCGTACAAAGTAACGCCTACGTGACCTCTACTGGTGGCCAAAAATGGATTTACAAGTACAGTCGTGCATCGCTTCATGTATACTCTGTCAGGCTAATGACAAAACAGCCTGTACTCGCCCTGCTCCTCTGCAACCAGTCCCACTACCTGACGGGCCATGGAAGAAACTTGGCCTTGATATTGTTGGACCCTTCGACACAGCAGTTTCTGCTTGCAGGTATGCTATCACGCTGACAGACTATTATTCCAAATGGCCTGAGCTTGCCTTTTCACATATTGCCACTACTGAGAATGTTATTCACTTCCTTACATCTGTCTTCAGCCGTCATGGTAACCCAGAGAACATTGTCACGGACAATGGTCCACGGTTCACTTCTGCAGCTTTAGCCTCATTCCTGCACATCCAAGGTATCTCCCATAGTAGAACATCTGTCTACTATCCAGCTGCTAACAGAGCTGTCGAGAGATTCCATCGTGCCCTTAGAAGCTGCATTCAAACCACCATTCAACAGTCACAACCATTGAAGGAGAGTGTAATGAACTGGCTCCAGGTGTATCGGGCAACGCCACATGCTGCAACTTCCACCTCACCATATGAATCTCCTTTACGGCAGAAAAATGCGCACCAAACTGGATATTCTTTCCCTGCCGTCTGCCATCTCTCCACTGGATGTTTCTGCTCGTCGTGCGGTCCAGAGACATCAGAATAAAATGCAGCATTACACTGATGCTAAACGTGGCGCACGTATGCCTTCTTTCCGACCGGGAGAGAGAGTGAGGATAAGAAAGCCTCACCATGTCCCTAAAGCTCATCCAAGATTCACTTTCCCTGCAACTGTGAGAAAGAGGATAGGTCCAAACTGTTTCTTACTGAGTGATGGGAAGATTTGGAATGCCTCTCATCTTGCCCACACTTCTTCTGTGGCTGGACAGGACTGTGACACAACTGAACTGCTACACATAGGTGTTAATCATTCCCCCTCTCACAAACTGCTACGCGTGAAATACAAGCCTAGGCTTCCGGTCTGGCTGGCGGGGTGATGGCAGCATAGACTAACAGGGTCCCGACGATAAAAATTAAAAACGGCCCAACCACGACTCGAAATTCCTCTGTGAAGCGTAAATATATATGCAAAGGAGACGGACCAAAAATGTTGCCCAGGAAAGCGAAGAAAAGTGTCACACAAAGGAAGGAAAACGACGACATGGAAGAGGAGCGACTGTCACAAGCTGGCGACAACATGCTAGCGGACACGCAGCCGACTGACCCGGAACAGAGCCACGATGCTAATCTCGGAATTATCCTAAAAGAGCTACGAGAGTTTAGAAAAGACTCCAACCAGAAACTAACCGACATCAGCAAAGACATTAATAAGATCTACAAACGAGTGGAAGAGACGGAGGAGCGCATAGACGCAGCGGAGACTCGAATCCAGTCTACAGAGGGGGTTTTGACTGAGTTGGTGAAACTTCAGATCCGAACAGAAGCTAAATTGATGGACCTGGAGGGGCGCTCCCGGCGGGAGAATGTCAGACTATACGGGGTGAAGGAGGGAGCTGAAGAAGGCACGGAAACAATGACTACATTCGTGGAAGATCTGTTGATTAAAGGCCTGGAGCTCCCGTCCTCCACAGCCCTGAATATCGAGAGAGCGCACCGGGCGCTCAGCACGAAACCCCTGGCTGAAGCCCCGCCAAGATCCATCGTGGTTAAATTCTCGAGCTTTAAAATGAAAGAAGAGGTGATCAAGAAAGCGTGGCAAAGAAAGGGAATCGACTTCCAAGGGAAGAAGATACAGATGGATCACGACTACGCACCGGAGCTGCTGAGGAAGCGGAGGGAATACACGGAGGCGAAGGCTGCGCTGAAGGAACGAAACATACGGTTTCAGACCCCGTTCCCAGCCAGGCTGCGGGCGCACTACAAGGAAGGCACGGTGACCTACAACTCGGCAGATGCGGCGACGGAGGACATGGCTGTGAGGGGGATCCCGGTGACGGTTCTGAAAAACCCAACTTCTCTTTTAGATCAGATCAGCCGGCTGTCTTGGCAACCCGGCGGACGGCGAGGAAACCGGGAGAACCCGGGCGTCAAGCACGGCTTCAAAGAGTCACTCCAAAGATTCCGACGTCAGGACACCTGATAAGTATCGAGAATGTAATGATTATATACATATTCCTCCATGCGACTTGACATTGAGATGAGAGAATCGTATACTAGAAAATATATATTCTGTGAGGTTATTTGTGTAATACTACACCTATTAAATAGATAATTTTAAGGGCAAAAGGAATAAAAATGTGAAGTCAGGACACTTCACTGGACACTGTGGACCTGTCTATCAGCTTAGAGGCTGAAGAGGGCCCTCTCCCATCGCTAGATGGAAGAGACTTTCCCTCTAAACTCAAGTTCCATCTGAGTTATGAGGCCATGAAAGAGGCCTCATCGTTGGAAGTCAGTCAGTACGTGCACATGCAGCGATTCAAGCTGGTTGGAGATCATTTGCACACATCGTACTGACTTTTAAACTGCATGTGAACACCTTAAGTCAGTCAAGTCAATCTGATCAGACCGGATTCATCAACCTACTTGCAGCACCTAGATAAGCCAGTCCCAAGCCAGTCGCAACCGCCTTGTTAATGCCATGTGAACGGGGACATGGATATTACAGTCTGCGCATGCTCGAGATTTTCCCCCGGGTGGGGTTTTCCCCCGGGGGAGGGGATTCACCCGGAAGAAGACGCGACGCTGCTCAGTAGTAGCACCTTGGGGTGTCGTGTGACTGCTTCAGGGGTGTCGTCAAAATATTTCCTATTCTGACATTTCATATATAAATACTGTATTTTCGCGACCATACGGGCGCCGTGTGGAAAGGCATAGTCTCAGTCTTGTGTCATTTCTGTATTTAAAACACACACGGCGCACCGACCGAAACGGCACACACACAAGAACACACACACACACACAAGCACAGGAGTGTGCGTATTTAAAAATACAGCGGGAGCAAAACTTTGTTTGATTGTAGGCTACTTTATTTCAGTTTTTACATTAATCAAACCCATTAAGTCTCATCCTTTGTTTCTGCATTAAAGAGCTCCGCTAAATCAGCTACCAGTCCGGATTCCTCGCTGTCAGAGTCACGTTCCGTGCCGCGGCGCCTCGGAAATGCTTTTGCAAAAGCTCGCAAAATAATCCCAGCAGACACGTTAGCCCACGCATCAACAATCTATCTGCAAACTGTGGCATAACTGCCGGCGCTGCTTCCACTCCTGGAGAAACTCTTCTCCCTCTCAGTCATCCGTCTCTCACACGCCGCTGCAGCCTTAAGTCTGATTTATGGTTCTGCGTTAACCAACGCAGAGATTACGCCGTAGGTTATGCGGCGACGCACACGTATGGTGCGCTTCGCCGCGTACGTTACGGCGTAAGCTCTGCGTCGATTTAACGCGGAACCATAAATCAGACTTCACTTTTCCAGCCGGCGTGAAGCCGGCTGGAAAAGTCACCATAGTTTCTGTCCATCAGCGTGGCAACTAAGCACAACAGTGAACGATGACTTATACTCTGGTGCAGTTAACGTGTTAAAGTTATTGATACAAACGGGACATATTCATTTACAGTCAGAGCGATGCAGTGCGGTTTTAATTATATTTTACTCTGGGGTGTCGTGAGATTTTATTCACTTTTGAAAGTGTCATGACTGAAAAAAGGTTGAGAAAGGCTGTTTTAGACAGATTATTAATAGGAAAGCAGTGAGAATGCACTTTTTCCTTTCCTTGTTGTTGTTAAGCGGAGGTCAACCGGAAGTGGCTCTTTGTTGAAATGGTTACCATGGTTACCTCGGGTACAGCGCCACCTAGCGTCACGGAGTCAGCCATGCTCTGGTTACAGTGGCTTATTCAATCTGATTCAGTCTGATCTCAGAACAGCATGTGTGATCAGATAAGTTGATCCAATCTTCTGCATGTCATTATCTGATCAGATCTGCAACCATGTTGAATCGCTGCATGTGCACGTACTGAGTGTGTATTTTTGTTATGTTTTTGTTGTAGTTAATGTTTGTGATGGTGCTACTGTTACCCACAGCACCAGAGGTGTAAAAGTCTTTTTTTTTCTTCTTTTTTTTTTCTTTTTTATGGCGTTACAGGCTTCAATTATACTTAAATGACATATAATGCAAAATACCAAGTCAATTAAGGTCATTACATATAATGTAAATGGTCTAGGCAATCCAATCAAGAGAAGCAAAATTGTGGCAAAATTAAAGAGGGAAGAAGTAGAAGTAGCTCTCCTCCAAGAGACACATTTATCAAACTCGGAACATGAAAAACATATAAGATGGCGATTTAATCAGTACTCGTCTTCCTATAGACAAGGCTCAAAGAGAGGGGTGGTAATCTTAATTTCTAAGAAATTAAATTTTGAGTGCATTTATGAAAAGAAAGACTTAGATGGGAGATTCGTTCTGGTCCGAGGTTATCTACAGGGGGCTTTAGTTACCTTCTTGAATGTTTACGCTCCTCCACTATCAGAGTGGACATTTTTCAAACAAATTTTCGAGTTATTAGTCTCGGAGGCGCAGGGTACCCTAATCTGTGGTGGAGACTTCAATGTTAGACTACACCCAACCCTGGACACATCAAAACCCTGCTACACGGGAGAGAAGAAGACTACCAAAAATATAAAAACAATGATGAGGGAGTTCGGTCTCTGTGATACTTGGAGAGAATTGAATCCGACTAAAAAAGACTTCACCTTTTTTTCTCACCCACATTCGATTTATTCTAGGCTTGATTATTACCTTATGTATCAAAGGGACATTTACAGGGTTACAAATTGCAATATTGGGACTATGGATTTATCTGATCATGCACCAGTCTACTTAAATATAACATTAGACACCGGAAAAAAAGAGGACAATTTGGAGCCTAAATACAGGGATTCTAGATCCAATGCGGGAACAAATAAGAACAGACATAAAGCAATATTTTGATGAAAACGACAACGGAGAAGTTTCCCCACAGACTCTTTGGGATGCTTGCAAAGTGGTTCTAAGGGGAAAACTAATAGCCTACTGCTCGAATTTGAAAAAAAAGAGAAAGGCAAAAATTGAACAGCTACAGTCGGAACTGGAAAAATTAGAGAATGCACATAAAAAGACATTAAATCCAGGAGTAAAAATGGAAATGAGTAAGAAAAAAAACTAATTGAATGAAATTTACTCGAATGACATTAAAACATTTTTTACCTTTCTAAAACAAAAATACTATGAAACCGGAAATAAATCAGCTAAATTATTAGCTTACAAATTAAAAAAGCAACAGGCAGAAAATACAATTCATAAAATAAGGGACCACATTACTAACTCTACACACTACAAAATAAAAGATATCCAACAAACCTTTGAAACATTCCACACAAATCTATATACCCAACCCAAAACAGATAAAAAAGAGATGGAAGATTTTATAAAACTCATAAAATTACCCAAAGTGACTGAAGAACAAAATAAGATTCTAATTGGGGAAATTACAGATGAAGAAATTAAAAGGGCAATATCACATTCAAAGATAAATAAAGCGTCAGGGCCAGACGGATTTCCAGCAGAGTAGTACAAAGAGATGAAGGACTTACTCACCCCTAGAAGGAAAACTACATACAACCATGTGCTTAAAACTGGCATTGTTCCTGTCTCTTGGAAAGAAGCAGTGATCTCCGTGATACCAAAAGAGGGTAAAGACAAGTTAGACTGTGGAAACTATCGGCCGATAAGTGTTCTGAACCAAGACTATAAGATCTTTACCCACATTTTGGCAAAAAGAATTGAAAATATTCTTCCTCAGATAATAAGTCTAGATCAAACAGGTTTTATACAGCAAAGACAAACACAAGATAGCCTTCTCCGAACGCTTCATGTGATTGATGAGATAAACAAAAATAAACTCCAGGCAGTAATGTCAAGTCTTGACGCCGAGAAGGCTTTTGATCAGGTTAAATGAAGTTCCTATTTCGACTATTGGACAAATTTGGATTTCATCAAATTTTTATTAAAACTATTAAAGCACTATATAATAAACCAAAAGCTAGAGTAAAAATAAATGGAGCAATTTCAAACCAATTTGGCCTGGAAAGAGGGACCAGACAGGGCTGCCCATTGAGCCCATTGTTGTTCGCATTGTTTATTGAACCGTTAAGTCAGGGGATTACTCAGAACAATAATATCACTGGAATAAAAATATTAGACCAAGAATACAAGATTTCTTTATTTGCTGATGACGTTTTAATTAGTCTGTCAAACCCCGAAAATTCAATTTTGAGGCTACTATCGTTCTTAGATGCTTTTGGCTCGGTCTCAGGCTATAAACTTAACATCCAAAAGACCCAAGTACTAAACTTCAATTACAAACCTAGCCAAAACATTACTTCTAAGATTCATCTGAAATGGAATCTAGAGCATATCTGGGAGTCAACATCCCAAAAAATGTATCAAACTTATACAACTTAAATTTTGATCTATTGAATAAGAAATTAAAAGAAGACATGAAGAGATGGAATCTTATTCCAATATTAAGTTTTGAATCTCGAATTGAATCGGTAAAAATGAACATCTTGCCAAGGATATTATATCTATTTCAGACCCTCCCAATTGAAATTAATGATAAACAATTCAATGAATGGGATAAATTATTGTCACGTTACATTTGGCAGGGGAAAAAACCGAGAATAAGGTTCCAAACTCTTCAATTATCTAAAAATAAGGGTGGACTGGCTCTTCCCTGCCTAAAAGATTATTATGTATCGGCCCAGCTAAGGATCCTGTTCTGTTGGTGCGTCTCAGATTACAAGGCAAGATGGAAGGAAATTGAGGAAAACATATCGGGGACGATGCCAATTCAAGCAATAGGAGATAAAAGACAAATTAAAAGTTTGATGGAAACAGGAAATAAATGGATCAACTTATCACTGAAAACATGGTTAAACGTTATCACTAGAAATGATATGTTAGAAGAGGTAAAGATTTTGAAATGGTGCTGCTACGATCTTGACTTTGCCCCAAATAAGATGGATGCCAACTATAGGGGATGGGTTAGCCGGGGTCTCTCCTCATATTGTACTTTGTTCAAACAGACAACACTGATGAGCTTTGAGGAGTTGAAAAGACTACATGGTCTCAACAACAGTGACTTTTTTAGATTTCTTCAGGTACGCCACCATCTAAACAGCACTGTGTTAAAAAGTCAAAAGACATTTGACAACAGTTTATTAAAAGTATTTATCAGTGCTTATAGAACAGACTCCAAGCTTAAAGTCATCTCTAGACTCTATAGAGGCCTGCAGGAAATAAAAAAAGTGAATACCACATATATAAAACAAAAATGGGACAGGGAAACCAACAGCTGCCTTTCAGAAGATACCTGGATTAAATACTGTGAATTTCAGTGGAGGATATCATGCTCAAACTCATGGAGATCTTTCGGCTGGAAGTGTCTCACTAGATATTTCATTACACCTGCTCAGCATGGCCACCATACAGGATCTTCTAGCTGTTGGAGGTTGTGTAGTTCTCAGGAAGCAAATCACTACCATTTGTTCTGGGCTTGTCCAAAAATAAATATATTCTGGCGCAAGGTATATTCAGAACTAGTAATTAGGGCCCGAGCACTTGCAGTGCGAAGGCCCTATTGTATCTGTAGGAATTAGTCTTTTTCTTCTTCTTCTTCTTCTTCTTATTGTTCTGACAAAAGGAAGGCCTTTTTGCCCCCCTAAACGTGCCCAAAAAGTCACCAAATTTTGCACGCAAGCCAGGCCTGGTGAAAAATTTGATATTTAATGGTTTGCATTAATGGGCGTGGCAAAATGATTCAACAGCGCCCCCTTGAAAACTTTGTGCCTCAAGCCCCACAATGCGGTTTGTCGTACATGCACGAAAATCGGTACACACCTGTATCATGGCCCAACTTAAAGAAAAGTCTCTGGGCGTCATGTCAAGAAACCGAACAGGAAGTCGGCCATTTTTAATTAATCGCGTCATTTTGGCGAAATTTATGCCTTCCTTCGGCAGTTAATACGGCCCGAACCGTAACGTGCCCCCAGGTGTGTTATACATCAAAATGTGCGTCTCTAGCCTGCGACTATGCGCATTACTTTTCTCTTTCAAAAGCGTCACCGTGGCGACGCTAGACGCCAAAAAGCGTGCCCACCCTTCATCTGATTGGTTCAGACAGAAAAAACTTTGCGCCTCAAGCCCCATAATACGGTTTGACGTACATGAACGAAAATCGGTACACACCTGTATCATGGGACAACTTAAAGAAAAGTCTCTTGGCGCCATGGCCGAAACTGAACAGGAAGTCGGCCATTTTTAATATTCTGAATTAATCGCGTAATTTTGGAGCAATACATGCCATTCCTTCGAGAATTAATACGGCCAGAACCGTATCGTGAACCCAGATGTGTTATACATCAAAATGTGCGTCTCCATCCTGCGAATACGCGCATTACTTTTCTCTTTCAAAAGTGTTACCGTGGCGACGCTAGACGCCAAAAAGCGCAGCCCCCTTCATCTGATTGGTCCATATTTGATAGTTCCCCAAAAGTCACCAAATTTTGCACGCAAGTCAGGCCTGGCGATAAATTTGATATTTCATGGTTTGCATTAATGGGCGTGGCAAAATGGCTCAACAGCGCCCCCCGGAAAACTTTGTGCCTCAAGCCCCACAATACGGTTTGTCGTACATGCACGAAAATCGCTACACACCTGTATCATGGCACAACCTAAAGAAAAGTCTCTTGGAGCCATGGCCGAAACCGAACAGGAAGTCGGCCATTTTGAAATCTGATTGGTCCATATTTGATAGTTCTCCAAAAGTCACCAAATTTGGCATGCAAGACAGACTTGGCGATAAATTTGATATTTCATGGTTTGCATTAATGGGCGTGGCCTAACGGCTCAACAGCGCCCCCTAGAATACTTTTCTCTGCCATAACTTTTGAATGTTTTGACATAAAGAGTCGTGGGTGGTGTCATGGGACTCTGTAATGAGTCCTTAAGCTTCGTTGGCCTTAATTAGCCCCGCCCCTTCTTCTGATTGGTTGTCCCGATTTTCTGCTATAACTTTGGAATGGTTTGACATAGAGAGTCGTGGCTGGTGTCATCACATTCTGTATGGAGTCCTTGACCTTCATTGGCCTGAATTAGCCCCGCCCCTTCTTCTGATTGGTTGTCCCTTTTTTCTGCTATAACTTTTGAATGGTTTGACATAGGAAGTCGTGGGTGGTATCGTTTCTGATATGCTTATGGGGGGCGGTGGCCGTGAGTGCGAGGGCCCGTTCATCGCTGCTTGCAGCTTTAATTATATTTGGAACTGACATTACATTTAAATGGGACAAACTTCTTTTTGGGCTGGTACACTCAGCTAATGCAAATGTGAAAAATAAATATATATTGGGAATACTGAGTCTAGCAGCAAGGAAAGCAATTACAAAGAAATGGCTCAAGCCAGACGCCCCATCTATAGATGAATGGTATGATATTATCTATTATCTGTATGTAATGGAAAGAATCACTTTTTCAATGAGGCTCCAGCAATCAAAATTCAACGACACCTGGAAGCAATGGAAAATGTACATCTCTCTGAAACGTCCTTATTTTGTTTAAGTTTCTTTTGTACTTGATTGGTTAATTACTTTGCTGTAAATTGTGACAGAAAACACCCCATGTTCATGTTGTTATTTTATAAAAATGCTTTGTAAAAGGAAAAACAATAAATATCAAAAAAAAAAAAAAAAGAAATACAAGCCTAAGTGGCATAAGGAATATGTCATGCCATAGTTGTAATAAAAGAAACTGAGATGATTGCAGTAACTTGACTATTATATACAGATAAGACAGCTAACAACGTTGAAAGTGTTACTGCGTATGCACTAGACTTTATTGAAGTTTAAGTTTAGAGTGATTTTATTTACAATAATGTGCACTGTTATATGTTTAATGTGCCTTATGTAAAGCTACCTTATCCGTGATATATCATGCTAATCGTACCACAGGAGTATTTGGTTATTTGTGTTTAGTACCATAGGATAACTACAGCCTTACCTTATACTACAAGGATCTACTTATTTAATTTTGTTTTACTACATTCATTCACTTTATATTGAGAGCATATTATTTTACAGAGAGAGGTGTTGTGTTCCCTGGTTATTGTTACTTTATAACGCTAGGTGGCGGTGTTGTAAAGCAGATACTGTTGAGACGTAAAGTGTACGCAGAGTAAGAAAGATTCAGATGATGACTACTGAAATGTATGATACTACTACGATCTGCTGCTGAGTTATATTTTGCTGTACTGCAGTTTAGTAAACTGCCTTTTGTTCTACATTCCGGCCTTGTCATTGAGTTTCCAACACTACACTCAGATTAAAGAAAACCAAGTCTTGTTTATTCAACACCAGGTCAACTGAGGATTTGTCTAATATAAAATGAAAACAAAAGAAATTTAACCTCAAATTATGAATAAAAAAATGATGAAGAAAACTACATTTTGTCCACCATCTTCCCAAAAATGTCAAATGACTTATATAACTGGTCATCCCTCTTCTTTTCCCTCTCCTCCTCCTTTTCATCCAGCTCCCTCAGCCCCTTTTCTTGTCTTTAGTCTCGAAGAAAGTCCAAAACTTCATTTGTCCTTTTTTTGGTTTTCTTCCCTCCGTTTGTTGGTCGCTCCCTGTTTGTAAAGGAAATAATAGGAACGTTGAAAAATCATCACAGGACAACAGTTTCTGGATTTAAATCACCAGTGGGCTATGTATTTATATTTACAGGTGAACTTCTTTCGTCTCGCAGTCACACATGAATTCTTTTCCTCCGCCCCCTGTTTTGTTTACATTCTCCCTGGTAACCTCCTCTTATGTCACAACGCAATGAACTGTGGGTGATTCCATTTCCAAAAGTCTGCGGAGATGCAGACTTACGGGAAGTGGGCAGTAAGGGCTCAAAATGTCTGCTGGGAGCCCTCGCGCACTTAACGACTTTAGGAATGGGACAGCCCTGAACCCTTAACGACTTTAGGAATGGGACAGCCCTAAACCCTTAACGACTTTAGGAATGGGACAGCCCTGAACCCTTAACGACTTTAGGAACGGAACAGCCCTGAACCCTTAAGGACTTTAGGAACGGGACAGCCCTAAACCCTTAACGACTTTAGGAATGGGACAGCCCTGAACCCTTAACGACTTTAGGAATGGGGCAGCCCTGAACCCTTAACGACTTTAGGAATGGGACAGCCCTGAACCCTTAACCACTTTAGGAATGGGACAGCCCTGAACCCTTAACCACTTTAGGAATGGGACAGCCCTGAACCCTTAACCACTTTAGGAATGGGACAGCCCTGAACCCTTAACCACTTTAGGAATGGGACAGCCCTGAACCCTTAACCACTTTAGGAATGGGACAGCCCTGACCCTTAACAACTTTAGGAATGGGACAGCCCTGAACCCTTAACGGCTTTAGGAATGGGACAGCCCTGAACCCTTAACCACTTTAGGAATGGGGCAGCCCTGAACCCTTAACCACTTTAGGAATGGGACAGCCCTGAACCCTTAACCACTTTAGGAATGGGACAGCCCTGAACCCTTAACCACTTTAGGAATGGGACAGCCCTGAACCCTTAACCACTTTAGGAATGGGACAGCCCTGAACCCTTAACCACTTTAGGAATGGGACAGCCCTGAACCCTTAACCACTTTAGGAATGGGACAGCCCTGAACCCTTAACCACTTTAGGAATGGGACAGCCCTGACCCTTAACAACTTTAGGAATGGGACAGCCCTGAACCCTTAACGGCTTTAGGAATGGGACAGCCCTGAACCCTTAACGACTTTAGGAATGGGACAGCCCTAAACCCTTAACGACTTTAGGAATGGGACAGGAGGGACGTAGCAGTCAGGAGTCACTGATTTCAAAACGCAACTGGCTCCTTGCGACGAAACGTGCACGGTGCCCTGATATGTCAATCATCTGGGGTGGCACTTGGGGGGACCAATCAGACTTCATGGGGGTCCAGTGCCCCCCGGCCTCCCCTCTAGCTCCGCCCCTGGACACTGTTTACCTGCAGAGGACCTCATCATGCTCTACACCACTCTCATCAGGCCGTGTCTCGAATTCAGCTCAGTGCTCTTGTTGGGCTGCTCTAAAAAACAACAGGCAGAGCTAGAGCGAGTACAAACACGCGCCTGCAAGATCATCAGAAGAAGAGCTGGTAACATCTCCCAACCCTTCCCATCACTCCAGACCAGGAGGGAGGAAGTTGCAGTGAAGTTGGTCAGGGACATGCATGATGAGCAACACCCTTTGCACGACTTGCTACCTCCGACACGAGGCAGCTGTATTGCCGAGACATTGAGGAACCAGCACAAGCTGAACCCAACGCCAAGACCAGCAGGCTGAAAAACTCAGTCCTGCATACTGCAGTTAGACTGTTTAATGACACTATTTAGATGCCAAAGACACAGCATGACGGCTAATGAACATTGCATGGTTGCCCTTAAATGAAATATTTTTAATTTTGAAATTATAAAATTGTATGTAATTGTATGTTTTTTATTGATTGCTGTAAAATTCTGCTCTTTTTTCAGTGTAGCCGTGGCTTTCACTCAGGGGTATTGTCAATTGGGTATGCCAAGGTATAGCAGCTGCCACACCTTGGCTTCAGGGGAAAATGTAAATGTTTGTTTTTCAAATACTGTACATTTATGGAATTACTCTGTGTCTATTTGTATTGATTATTCTATTATTTAATACATATAAAATAACTACAAATGCAAATCAGAACAACATGATCGATTTCACCAGTGTTATCTTTCCCAACATCCTGCTAACGTAACTTCGTAGTTACGTTAGCAGGATGTGAGTGAGACTGGATTTGAAAAAGTTCAAATTTTCTTGACCACACAGATAAGCTACATAGCAGACCTGGGCATGTTGGTTGATATGTAGTTATGTTCTGTGACTCGTAACCTTGCCATACCTTGGCTTTGACTGAATTGACGCCACTGCTTTCACTGCTAGCTGAATTGAATCAAATCAAATCAAATCAAATCAATGGAGGCTGGTTAGCAGTAGTATATGACCATGGTACCTAGTCCAAGACCATTGCTGTGGATGCTGTCCAGCAAGATGTGAAAGTGGAGATTGTGCGTCCCCGTGGTCCAACAGCTAAGGTTCAACCAAAGCTTGGCAGGAAGGATGTCGGTTTCTGCCCAGCTGACGACATCATAGTGAAACCGGTTGGAAAGGCATGACCAGTCCAATCAAGAACAGGGAAGGTTTAGAGCAGAGCCAGCGCTGGGATGGGCTTGTGTGAGCACGTCCGGTGCTTAAGGCATAGGTGGAGGTCCAACAAATTACAAGCTAATGAGTCTAATTAAACCTGTTTCTACCAGTTTAATATCACGTGCCTTTTTGAGTGCAGTCTTTTTTTACTTTTCATTTATCTTTCCACACAAGGACCCAGACCAGAGGACCCAGACCAGAGGACCCACACCCCAGGACCCAGACCACAGGACCCACACCCCAGGACCCACACCAGAGGACTCAGACCAGAGGACCCACACCAGAGGACCCACACCACAGGACCCACACCCCAGGACCCAGACCAGAGGACCCACACCCCAGGACCCGGACCAGAGGACCCAGACCACGGGGCCCACACCACGGGACCCACACCCCGGGACCCAGACCAGAGGACCCAAACCACAGGACCCACACCAGAGGACCCAGACCACAGGACCCACACGCCAGGACCCAGACCACAGAACCCACACCCCAGGACCCAGACCCCAGGACCCAGACCCCAGGACCCAGACCAGAGGACCCAGACCACAGGACCCACACCCCAGGACCCAGACCACAGGACCCACACCAGAGGACCCAGACCACAGGACCCACACCCCAGGACCCAGACCACAGAACCCACACCAGAGGACCCAGACCACAGGACCAACACCCCAGGACCCAGACCACAGGACCCACACCCCAGGACCCACACCACAGGACCCACACCCCAGGACCAAGACCAGAGGACCCACACCAGAGGACCCACACCCCAGGACCCAGAACCCAGACCCCACACCAGAGGACCCACACCAGAGGACCCAGACCCCAGGACCCAGACCACAGAACCCACACCCCAGGACCCAGACCCCAGGACCCAGGCCCCAGGACCCAGACCAGAGGACCCAGACCACAGGACCCACACCCCAAGACCCAGACCACAGGACCCACACCAGAGGACCCAGACCACAGGACCCACACCCCAGGACCCAGACCACAGAACCCACACCAGAGGACCCAGACCACAGGACCAACACCCCAGGACCCAGACCACAGGACCCACACCCCAGGACCCACACCACAGGACCCACATCCCAGGACCAAGACCAGAGGACCCACACCCCAGGACCCAGAACCCAGACCCCACACCAGAGGACCCACACCAGAGGACCCAGACCCCAGGACCCAGACAATAGGACCCACACCAGAGGACCCAGATCACAGGACCCAGACAAGAGGACCCAGACCACATGACCCAGACCCCAGGACCCAGAACAGAGGACCCAGACCACAGGATCCATACCAGAGGACCCAGACCAGAGGACCCAGACCAGAGGACCCAGACCACAGGACCCACACCCCAGGACCCAGACCACAGGACCCAGACCAGAGGACCCAGACCAGAGGACCCACACCAAAGGACCCAGACCACAGGACCCAGACCAGAGGACCCAGACCCCAGGACCCAGACCACAGGACCCAGACCGGAGGACCGACACCAGAGGACCCAGACCACAGGACCCAGACCACAGGACCCAGACCACAGGACCGACACCAGAGGACCCAGACCAGAGGACCCAGAACAGAGGACTCAGACCAGAGGACCCAGACCGGAGGACCGACACCAGAGGACCCAGACCGGAGGACCGACACCAGAGGACCCAGACCACAGGACCCAGACCACAGGACCCAGACCACAGGACCCAGACCACAGGACCCAGACCACAGGACCCACACCAGAGGACCCAGACCAGAGGACCCAGACCAGATGACCCACACCAGAGGACCCACACCCCAGGACCCAGACCAGAGGACCCAGACCAGAGGACCCACACCCCAGGACCCAGACCACAGGACCCAGACCAGAGGACCCAGACCAGAGGACCCAGACCAGAGGACCCAGACCAGAGGACCCAGACCAGAGGACCCAGACCAGAGGACCCACACCCCAGGACCCAGACCACAGGACCCAGACCAGAGGACCCAGACCAGAGGACCCAGACCAGAGGACCCAGACCAGAGGACCCACACCCCAGGACCCAGACCAGAGGACCCAGACCACAGGACCAACACCCCAGGACCCAGACCACAGGACCCACACCCCAGGACCCACACCACAGGACCCACACCCCAGGACCAAGACCAGAGGACCCACACCAGAGGACCCACACCCCAGGACCCAGAACCCAGACCCCACACCAGAGGACCCACACCAGAGGACCCAGACCCCAGGACCCAGACCACAGAACCCACACCCCAGGACCCAGACCCCAGGACCCAGGCCCCAGGACCCAGACCAGAGGACCCAGACCACAGGACCCACACCCCAAGACCCAGACCACAGGACCCACACCAGAGGACCCAGACCACAGGACCCACACCCCAGGACCCAGACCACAGGACCCACACCAGAGGACCCAGACCACAGGACCCACACCCCAGGACCCAGACCACAGGACCCACACCAGAGGACCCAGACCACAGGACCCACACCCCAGGACCCAGACCACAGGACCCACACCAGAGGACCCAGACCACAGGACCCACACCCCAGGACCCAGGCCCCAGGACCCAGACCAGAGGACCCAGACCACAGGACCCACACCCCAAGACCCAGACCACAGGACCCACACCAGAGGACCCAGACCACAGAACCCACACCAGAGGACCCAGACCACAGGACCAACACCCCAGGACCCAGACCACAGGACCCACACCCCAGGACCCACACCACAGGACCCACATCCCAGGACCAAGACCAGAGGACCCACACCCCAGGACCCAGAACCCAGACCCCACACCAGAGGACCCACACCAGAGGACCCAGATCACAGGACCCAGACAAGAGGACCCAGACCACATGACCCAGACCAGAGGAGCTAAACCAGAGGACCCACACCAAAGGACCCAGACCAGAGGACCCAGACCCCAGGACCCAGAACAGAGGACCCAGACCACAGGATCCATACCAGAGGACCCAGACCAGAGGACCCAGACCAGAGGACCCAGACCAAAGGACCCACACCCCAGGACCCAGACCACAGGACCCAGACCAGAGGACCCAGACCAGAGGACCCAGACCACAGGACCCAGACCAGAGGACCCAGACCCCAGGACCCAGACCACAGGACCCAGACCAGAGGACCCACACCAGAGGACCCAGACCGGAGGACCCACACCAGAGGACCCAGACCACAGGACCCAGACCCCAGGACCCACACCACAGGACCCACATCCCAGGACCAAGACCAGAGGACCCACACCCCAGGACCCAGAACCCAGACCCCACACCAGAGGACCCACACCAGAGGACCCAGACCCCAGGACCCAGACAATAGGACCCAGACCACATGACCCAGACCAGAGGAGCTAAACCAGAGGACCCACACCAAAGGACCCAGACCAGAGGACCCAGACCCCAGGACCCAGAACAGAGGACCCAGACCACAGGATCCATACCAGAGGACCCAGACCAGAGGACCCAGACCAGAGGACCCAGACCACAGGACCCACACCCCAGGACCCAGACCACAGGACCCAGACCAGAGGACCCAGACCAGAGGACCCACACCAAAGGACCCAGACCACAGGACCCAGACCAGAGGACCCAGACCCCAGGACCCAGACCACAGGACCCAGACCGGAGGACCGACACCAGAGGACCCAGACCACAGGACCCAGACCACAGGACCCAGACCACAGGACCGACACCAGAGGACCCAGACCAGAGGACCCAGAACAGAGGACTCAGACCAGAGGACCCAGACCGGAGGACCCAGACCACAGGACCCAGACCACAGGACCCAGACCACAGGACCCAGACCACAGGACCCAGACCACAGGACCCACACCAGAGGACCCAGACCAGAGGACCCAGACCAGATGACCCACACCAGAGGACCCACACCCCAGGACCCAGACCAGAGGACCCAGACCAGAGGACCCACACCCCAGGACCCAGACCACAGGACCCAGACCAGAGGACCCAGACCAGAGGACCCAGACCAGAGGACCCAGACCAGAGGACCCAGACCAGAGGACCCAGACCAGAGGACCCACACCCCAGGACCCAGACCACAGGACCCAGACCAGAGGACCCAGACCAGAGGACCCAGACCAGAGGACCCAGACCAGAGGACCCACACCCCAGGACCCAGACCAGAGGACCCAGACCACAGGACCAACACCCCAGGACCCAGACCACAGGACCCACACCCCAGGACCCACACCACAGGACCCACACCCCAGGACCAAGACCAGAGGACCCACACCAGAGGACCCACACCCCAGGACCCAGAACCCAGACCCCACACCAGAGGACCCACACCAGAGGACCCAGACCCCAGGACCCAGACCACAGAACCCACACCCCAGGACCCAGACCCCAGGACCCAGGCCCCAGGACCCAGACCAGAGGACCCAGACCACAGGACCCACACCCCAAGACCCAGACCACAGGACCCACACCAGAGGACCCAGACCACAGGACCCACACCCCAGGACCCAGACCACAGGACCCACACCAGAGGACCCAGACCACAGGACCCACACCCCAGGACCCAGACCACAGGACCCACACCAGAGGACCCAGACCACAGGACCCACACCCCAGGACCCAGGCCCCAGGACCCAGACCAGAGGACCCAGACCACAGGACCCACACCCCAAGACCCAGACCACAGGACCCACACCAGAGGACCCAGACCACAGAACCCACACCAGAGGACCCAGACCACAGGACCAACACCCCAGGACCCAGACCACAGGACCCACACCCCAGGACCCACACCACAGGACCCACATCCCAGGACCAAGACCAGAGGACCCACACCCCAGGACCCAGAACCCAGACCCCACACCAGAGGACCCACACCAGAGGACCCAGATCACAGGACCCAGACAAGAGGACCCAGACCACATGACCCAGACCAGAGGAGCTAAACCAGAGGACCCACACCAAAGGACCCAGACCAGAGGACCCAGACCCCAGGACCCAGAACAGAGGACCCAGACCACAGGATCCATACCAGAGGACCCAGACCAGAGGACCCAGACCAGAGGACCCAGACCAAAGGACCCACACCCCAGGACCCAGACCACAGGACCCAGACCAGAGGACCCAGACCACAGGACCCAGACCAGAGGACCCAGACCAGAGGACCCAGACCACAGGACCCAGACCAGAGGACCCAGACCCCAGGACCCAGACCACAGGACCCAGACCAGAGGACCCACACCAGAGGACCCAGACCGGAGGACCCACACCAGAGGACCCAGACCACAGGACCCAGACCCCAGGACCCACACCACAGGACCCACATCCCAGGACCAAGACCAGAGGACCCACACCCCAGGACCCAGAACCCAGACCCCACACCAGAGGACCCACACCAGAGGACCCAGACCCCAGGACCCAGACAATAGGACCCAGACCACATGACCCAGACCAGAGGAGCTAAACCAGAGGACCCAGACCAAAGGACCCAGACCAGAGGACCCAGACCCCAGGACCCAGACCACATGACCCAGACCAGAGGAGCTAAACCAGAGGACCCACACCAAAGGACCCAGACCAGAGGACCCAGACCCCAGGACCCAGAACAGAGGACCCAGACCACAGGATCCATACCAGAGGACCCAGACCAGAGGACCCAGACCAGAGGACCCAGACCACAGGACCCAGACCAGAGGACCCAGACCAGAGGACCCAGACCACAGGATCCATACCAGAGGACCCAGACCAGAGGACCCACACCCCAGGACCCAGACCACAGGATCCATACCAGAGGACCCAGACCACAGGACCCAGACCACAGGACCCAGACCACAGGACCCAGACCAGAGGACCCAGACCAGAGGACCCACACCAAAGGACCCAGACCACAGGACCCAGACCAGAGGACCCAGACCCCAGGACCCAGACCACAGGACCCAGACCGGAGGACCGACACCAGAGGACCCAGAACAGAGGACTCAGACCAGAGGACCCAGACCGGAGGACCGACACCAGAGGACCCAGACCGGAGGACCGACACCAGAGGACCCAGACCACAGGACCCAGACCACAGGACCCAGACCACAGGACCCACACCAGAGGACCCAGACCAGAGGACCCAGACCAGATGACCCACACCAGAGGACCCACACCCCAGGACCCAGACCAGAGGACCCAGACCAGAGGACCCACACCCCAGGACCCAGACCACAGGACCCAGATCAGAGGACCCAGACCAGAGGACCCAGACCAGAGGACCCACACCCCAGGACCCAGACCACAGGACCCACACCCCAGGACCCACACCACAGGACCCACACCCCAGGACCAAGACCAGAGGACCCACACCAGAGGACCCACACCCCAGGACCCAGAACCCAGGACCCAGACCACAGAACCCACACCCCAGGACCCAGACCCCAGGACCCAGACCAGAGGACCCAGACCACAGGACCCACACCAGAGGACCCAGACCACAGGACCCACACCCCAGGACCCAGACCACAGGACCCACACCAGAGGACCCAGACCACAGGACCCACACCCCAGGACCCAGACCACAGGACCCACACCAGAGGACCCAGACCACAGGACCCACACCCCAGGACCCAGACCACAGGACCCAGACCACAGGACCCACACCCCAGGACCCAGGCCCCAGGACCCAGACCAGAGGACCCAGACCACAGGACCCAGACCACAGGACCCACACCCCAGGACCCACACCCCAAGACCCAGACCACAGGACCCACACCAGAGGACCCAGACCACAGAACCCACACCAGAGGACCCAGACCACAGGACCAACACCCCAGGACCCAGACCACAGGACCCACACCCCAGGACCCACACCACAGGACCCACATCCCAGGACCCAGACCACAGGACCCAGACCACAGGACCCACACCCCAGGACCCACACCCCAAGACCCAGACCACAGGACCCACACCAGAGGACCCAGACCACAGAACCCACACCAGAGGACCCAGACCACAGGACCAACACCCCAGGACCCAGACCACAGGACCCACATCCCAGGACCAAGACCAGAGGACCCACACCCCAGGACCCAGAACCCAGACCCCACACCAGAGGACCCACACCAGAGGACCCAGACCCCAGGACCCAGACAATAGGACCCAGACCACATGACCCAGACCAGAGGACCCAGACCCCAGGACCCAGAACAGAGGACCCAGACCGGAGGACCCAGACCACAGGACCCAGACCACAGGACCCAGACCACAGGACCCAGACCACAGGACCCAGACCACAGGACCCAGACCGGAGGACCGACACCAGAGGACCCAGACCACAGGACCCAGACCACAGGACCGACACCAGAGGACCCAGACCAGAGGACCCAGACCGGAGGACCCAGACCACAGGACCCAGACCACAGGACCCAGACCACAGGACCCAGACCACAGGACCCAGACCACAGGACCCACACCAGAGGACCCAGACCAGAGGACCCAGACCAGATGACCCACACCAGAGGACCCACACCCCAGGACCCAGACCAGAGGACCCAGACCAGAGGACCCACACCCCAGGACCCAGACCACAGGACCCAGACCAGAGGACCCAGACCAGAGGACCCAGACCAGAGGACCCAGACCAGAGGACCCACACCCCAGGACCCAGACCAGAGGACCCAGACCACAGGACCCACACCCCAGGACCAAGACCAGAGGACCCAGACCAGAGGACCCACACCCCAGGACCCAGACCAGAGGACCCAGACCACAGGACCCACACCCCAGGACCAAGACCAGAGGACCCAGACCAGAGGACCCACACCCCAGGACCCAGACCACAGGACCCAGATCAGAGGACCCACACCCCAGGACCCAGACCAGAGGACCCAGACCACAGGACCAACACCCCAGGACCCAGACCACAGGACCCACACCCCAGGACCAAGACCAGAGGACCCACACCAGAGGACCCACACCCCAGGACCCAGAACCCAGGACCCAGACCACAGAACCCACACCCCAGGACCCAGACCCCAGGACCCAGACCAGAGGACCCAGACCACAGGACCCAGACCACAGGACCCACACCAGAGGACCCAGACCACAGGACCCACACCAGAGGACCCAGACCACAGGACCCACACCCCAGGACCCAGACCACAGGACCCACACCAGAGGACCCAGACCACAGGACCCACACCCCAGGACCCAGACCACAGGACCCAGACCACAGGACCCACACCCCAGGACCCAGACCACAGGACCCACACCCCAGGACCCAGGCCCCAGGACCCAGACCAGAGGACCCAGACCACAGGACCCACACCCCAAGACCCAGACCACAGGACCCACACCAGAGGACCCAGACCACAGGACCCACACCCCAGGACCCAGACCACAGGACCCACACCCCAGGACCCAGGCCCCAGGACCCAGACCAGAGGACCCAGACCACAGGACCAACACCCCAGGACCCAGACCACAGGACCCACATCCCAGGACCAAGACCAGAGGACCCACACCCCAGGACCCAGAACCCAGACCCCACACCAGAGGACCCACACCAGAGGACCCAGATCACAGGACCCAGACAAGAGGACCCAGACCACATGACCCAGACCAGAGGAGCTAAACCAGAGGACCCACACCAAAGGACCCAGACCAGAGGACCCAGACCCCAGGACCCAGAACAGAGGACCCACACCCCAGGACCCAGACCAGAGGACCCAGACCACAGGACCCAGACCAGAGGACCCAGACCCCAGGACCCAGACCACAGGACCCAGACCAGAGGACCCAGACCAGAGGACCCAGACCAGAGGACCCAGACCACAGACCAGAGGACCCAGACCACAGACCAGAGGACCCAGACCAGAGGACCCACACCAGAGGACCCAGACCAGAGGACCCAGACCAGAGGACTCAGACCACAGGACCCAGACCAGAGGACCCAGACCACATGACCCAAACCACAGGACCCAGACCCCAGGACCCAGACCACAGGGCCCAGACCACAGGGCCCAGACCACAGGACCCAGACCAGAGGACCCAGACCAGAGGACCCAGACCAGAGGACCCACACCAGAGGACCCAGACCAGAGGACCCAGAGCACAGGACCCAGACCACAGGACCCACACCAGAGGACCCACACCAGAGGACCCAGACCACACAAACCACAAATTGCCCAAACCAGCACAAACGATTGAGAATATTTTCACTGAGTTTTGCGTGGGGTGGCGGGGCAGCTTCACGCAGGTCTTGCTGGCGACCATAACTTGCTTATCAGAAAGACGTGGTTGGTGTAGACACTTGTCACTCAAACATGCCTGACCCTGCTGACCAATGGGGAAGCATCCGCCCACTGCGGGATGCTTGTGTCAAAATGATTCAATAAAAAACAACTTCAAATCTTATTTCACTTCAATCAAAAAAAAAAATCACTTCAAATCGAAACAAATATTTTCATTCCAAAAAAAAATTGTTCAAATGCAATTTTTTGGGTCTCAAATATTTTTTGGCATGCACACACTTTTTTTCTTGGATTGAAAATATTTTTTTCGATTTGAAGTTTTTTTTTTATTGAAAATATTTATTTCCTTTTTGAAGCAACTTCTTTTTTGAATAAATGATAAAGACACAAATGTCCTACCCATAATATGGCTCACACACAAAAAAACACTACTTCAATCAAAAAAGTTGCTTCAAACAAAAAACCTTCACTTCTATCAAAGAAAACATTTCTAGTCAAAGAAAAACAGTGTTCAAATGCATTTTTTTGAGTCTCAAATATTCTTTTGCATTCAAACACGTTTTTTCTTTGATTGAAATCATTTTTATTGATTGAAGTGAATTTTTTTTAAATTGAAAATATATTTTTTCATTGAAGCAATCTTTTTTTTTATTGAATAATTAAGACACAAATCTACCTCCATAGAGATGGAGATGTCAATTTCCCCGAGGGAACCTCCCAAAGGGATTAAAGTCGTCTGAATATGAATCTGAATCTGAATATATAATGTACAGACACATGGTGATCTCATGGATAAAGAAACTTTAAGGGACGTATTTACGGGGCTATAATAGTCTGCTGGGTATTTTTATTTTTAACATTTGCACGGTAGTCCGGTCCGGAGGGGGCGTGGCGTCACCGTGGAGGTGAGCGTAGCCCCGCCCCTTCCCGTGGCGGTGAGCGTAGCCCCGCCCCTTCCAGTGCAGGTGAGCGCAGGTGGGCGTAGCCCCGCCCCCTTCCAGTGGAGGTGAGCGTAGCCCCGCCCCCTTCCTCAGGTGCAGGTGATTGATTCAAACCTGGGCAGAAAAGGAATTCGCTCGACCGGGGTGGTGGTTTACCTACTGCTGGGTGTTTCTGAGGGCAAAGACCAGTCCAGAGAGCAGCTCTAACCCGCAGAGGGTTCATCAAACCCAGCTCCCCCGCGGACCATGAGCGGGTCCTGAGACCGGAGCGGAGCAGCTTTCCCCCCCGTGTTTATTCTCACCATGACCGGCTGATCTTGCCGACCCCGACCATGGAGATGCGACAGCGGCTTTCCGCGTGCTGGGAGCGCTTTACCGGCTGTTTCCACAAGTCCTCCCCCGGGAAGCGGGCGGACATAGTGATAGTGAACCCGGGGACCGGGGACGGGGACCGGTCCTCCCCCAGCCCGGCCCCCGCTCCAGCCCCGGCCCTGGCCAGACCCCTGCCCTCGCCCCCCCCCGGGGGGGACCTGTACGTGGCCCTATATGACTACTCGGCCCGCACCGAGCAGGACCTGAGCTTCTCCGCCGGGGACCGGCTGCAGGCGCTGGACTGCAGCGCCGGGGACTGGTGGTTCGCCCGGGGGGTGACCGGGGTGTCGGCCCAGCAGCAGGGATACATCCCCGCCAACTACGTGGCGCCCGTGGAGAGCATCGACGCAGAACCGTGAGTGGACCTGACTGGGACTGATCATTAACAAACCTGCAGGAAAAAAGTTATTATTGATCAGCAGGACGAGCCAGAGTCACCCGGACAGTACTCGAGTTGTAAAAAAAAAAATCAGGGGGGTGGTGGATTTTATCATATGGGGACAGATAATTTGTGCTGATTACAAATAATATATTACAAATAATAGCAGTGACCAAAACACCTGCAGAAATACTGCAGGAATGACATAGCAGCAGTTAACTGCAGCCTTCTGTAAGCTTTAAATATCCACTGGGCTTACATCAAATACATCAAAACAACAATAAAAAACAGTTTTCTAAACTTATCAATATGACTCTCTCCTTCACAGAATAAGTAGAATGGATCACTGCAAAAAACTCTAAATCTTAAGAAGAATATTTGTCTTATTTCTAGTTAACATTTTCACCTGTTTCAAGTAGATTTTCACTTGAAGATTGTTTTGCTTGTAATGAGAAGATAAATCTTGTCCCACTGGCAGATTTTCCTACTTATTTAAAGTGAAAATTTACTTGAAACAGGTGAAAATTGTCAAATAAGTTATTTTTCTGGGTGATGACTCTAAATGTTGAAATAGCAATTAAACCACATTCATTGATGAAATGACACAAGGGATGGAAAGGAGGGATGGCAGTTTTACAAGGGGGGAGGATTTGGACCGTTTTTATTTCAGGGGGGATGATTTGGACCGTTTTTATTTCAGGGGGGATGATTTGGACCGTTTTTATTTCAGGGGGGATGACATCCCTCCACATCCCCCCTCAACTCCAGTACTGCACCCAGAACCTTCACTTCCGATGACCCGGTTCCAGGGTCCAGTCAGCCGGTTCCGGCGTCAGCTGGCGCAGCTTTTTTGATTGGACTCTGTACCGTGGAAGTCTGTGCACGACTCCCACGACGCTTGGAACCGGGGCTTTGGTGACACCGGCATTGATTCTGCAGTCTGTTTCAAGTCCAAACAGAAACAGCAGAAACTGTTGAACAGTAACGGAGCAGGTGGAAGTCGGATTGTGAACATCTTGCTGGGAAAATCCACCTGAAAGTAAAAAAGCCCTTGTTCCGGAAGGTGGTGACCTGTTGGTCCCAGCATGTGGGGGTTTAGTTTGTGTGTTTTATCTTTTATCATTGGTTCGTCTGAAGCCAAAACATAAAACGGGCCAGTAATCAATCCACTAATTAACTGGTCGCCCAATCAATGGATCAGCTGGGATATCAGTGTATTTTCAGCATCTTAACAAAGTGGTTGTTTGGTGCCACATCAGGATCGGGGCAGATGTTTTACACAGAACTCCAGAAATGATTACAGGATCCTGTTTGTTTTTGATTGACAGCAGTGATAATTTCAACTCTTCAGATTAATCTGGTGGTAGGCTAAATACTGAGGAAAAACACGACATGTTTGAATATTTGGAGTGGTTAGCAAAGACGTTGTACATGTCATGTTTTTGAAAGGGACTTTAGCCTTTATTCTAAGGTGAATATGAGTTTGTCTGACGCTCAACAGATTTACTCTGACAGTGATTTGTCCTCTGATTGAAGCGTTTTGCGGTTGCACAAACGTCCCACGGCTATTATTTGTCATGTCAGAGCCGAGGGACTGTAAAGGGTGATAACAGGCCGAGTGTTTCCGTCTGGAGTTTGAAATGATGGATGAAGTCCGGGCTCGAACAAAGTCGATCATTACGAGACCAGGAAGTGAAGGTTCTCAGGTTAATGATTCCCATGACGGGAACAATGGTACAGTAAAACCATTTTTGGCATTTCTTAGACCATCTGGAGCTCAACTACTTCCTGGTGCACTTGGACATAAACTGGTTGTGCAACAAAAGTGAACGTAGCTGTCGCTAACCAGTTCAGCAGTAGTAGATTGTTGGATATTAACCCTAATCAGAAAGGTGTGTCTTTTCCTTTTATTGCCGTCCGCAGCTTAATAACTGGAAAGGCGACGTCATGGAAACAGGTGTTGGTGGAGTGTTTTGCACCCGGCAGGTCGCTGGTGATCTGGTTTTTCCTGCTTTGTTTAAAAGATTGAGAGCCGTTCAGTGTTTCCTGGTTTCAGCGCCGACCCGGCTGCGGAGCAGGAATGTTTCATAACGCAGCGGTGACAAATCACGGCGTCCTGATCCACATCTGCAGCCGTGATACACATCTGCAGACGAGCGTTCACCGGTGACGGGTGGAATGTTGTCGGCTGTTCAGTCCGACGCAGTCGTAGCCGTTGGTTTATCTGAAATATTTTAAAGTGTCATTTGATAATTAAATGTACTTTATTTATACGGCCCTTTACAGCCACCTCCAGGTGAGCCAAAGTGCTTTACAGAATAAAACGTACAGAAATACAACATACAATCATAAGACAGAGCAGTAAAAAGTGTCACCACACTACTGGGTATTAAAAGCCATTCTAAATAAATAGGTTTTAAGCCTTGATTTAAACAGAGTCAGGTCAGAGATGGTGCGTAAGTTGCAGGGGAGCTTGTTCCAATTGAAAAGGCTCGGTCACCCCAATTAAATATTACTGGACTTTTTAAAAATGTACCAGAACCTTTCATAGCAAGTATTGCGACTGAAGTACGCAAATACCTCCCCGGTAAAAAGTTGGGCCCGAAGATGGACAGTCCATGACGGGAATAGGTCACACAAGGGCTGAAGATAAACATAAAAGTTTTTACATTTTCTGTTCTTGAAAAAAAATGTTAGAAGCACCACATTGATTTTATTTTCCCTTTTTTAAAGTAAAAAAGGGCTACACAAAACAAGGAATTCTTCAGAAGTTTATTTATTTAATAAATAAGATGGACAAAAGCAGCCTTTCACTGTTGGAGTGAATAAAGTCGAATCTTATAAAAAATGTAGTCAAAGTTTCAAGATAAAGAGTAGGCCTGTGTTGAAAAAAAAATCGATTTTCTGATTCTAAATCGATTCTCATATTAATTCCTAAAAATCGATTTGTATGTCTAAAGATGGATGTATTTTTTTTTTTATCATTACATTACAACTTTTGGTATTTTTGTGTTATGCCCAAAAAAGGATGTTTTGTTAGGCACATTGTTTTTGCCTTTAAATATGTTTAAAGGTATGAAAATATTACAATTTTCAGTTATAATTGCATACATTGTCTATATTTCATTACTTTATATACTGTCTTGGGGTCACATTTGCATAAAATGCTAAAACCAAATTCTCAAAAATTAAAACGGAATCTGGGAAAGAATAAAACCGATTTCATACCTGTTTCCTCCCTGGATGTGTTTGATCATTCTGACCCATACAATGTTTCTGAAAGCAGTTCTATCAGCATTCTGGGAGCTGATTGGTCCTTACAGCATCATTAGCTGCAATACTTGCTGTTGAATCTCAGTAAAATACAAGTACTAATATGTTGCAGAACTACAGTCATATAATTCATGCAACAGCTCAAAAAACAGTTATAACAACACTAACCCAAATCAATATCGGAATCTGATCGATTCTTGACATTTGAATCGATCCCCAGCCCTGATAAAGAGTAACAGGGAGCAGGTGTCACATCTGGGTTGCTGGTGTTTTATGCACGAACAGGCTTTAGGCCTGTAGACGTGCACTTAATTAGCAGAGGGGTGAATTTCCTGCATCCGTAAAGACCCTGGGCCTGGTTACCGTGGCTACCGGCTGGTTGGTCCTGAGTGATGGACTGCTAGTAAACAGCCCATCACCGTCTTGACCACGTCAAGTTTTTAAGTTTTTTTTTTTCTTCAATTTACTTTTTACTTTAAATGAGGATGTTTTGGTTTCGGTGAGCTCAGGGTCATGTTATTTTGTCACCTCAGATGATGGGATTATTGGCAAGATCCATTCAGGTAAATCCCCCACTGCTTTTAAATCTTTACTAAAAACATTCCTTTTTTGAAAAGCTTTTATTGTGGTGTGAATATTATTAATTTCAGACTGGGTTATTACTGTCTTATGTTCTCATCCACTATGCACTGTAATTTTATCTTGATGTTTGATCTTATTGTTCTTGGGAAGAACTTTGTAACTTTAAGAAAGGTGCTATATAAATAAAGTTTATTATTATATTATTGTCATGAGAAGGGCAGCGTCTTATAGTTCAAAGTTCAGTATAAACACACCAGTGATACAACCTTCATTTTAGTACATCCTGGAATATTTTAACTTTATTATGCTTGCAATGATCTAATGTTGGCTTTACTATACCGATGCTTGCAGTACAACATTTGCTTTAATGTGAGTTTGCAATAATTTCCTAAATTGTTTGTATTTATTCTGTTAAATATTGGAATCTGTCATAATCAGATTTAGTGGGTCGGACCAGAGCCGGATTAACGCAAAGGCAGACTAGGCACGTGCCTAGGGCCCGACAGGGGGGGGGCCCAGACAGAGGGACAAAAAAAAAAAAGATTTTTTTTTTTTTTTTTTTTTGTCTGCACACATATTAATGGTTGATAACATGCCGGTAAAAACCTAAGGCATATATATATATGTGCATTATTACTATATTTAGTATACATACATATATATATACGCATACATACGCACAGGGCCGCCGCAAGGGATGTGCGAACCGTGCGACCGCACGGGGCCTGGCGCCCCAAGGGGCCTGGCGCCCCAAGGGGCCTGGCGCTATGGGCCGTTTTTTTTTTTTCCCCAATTTTTTTTTTTTTCCTTATAAATATCAACAGTCACGTTCCATTACGGACCTAAATGTGTACTAGTCTGTGCATATCAATAAATATATGTGCAATAATGACGCGTGTCTGTTGTTCAATACAACTGATCAGACTAAGCGCAGACACAAGCTGCTCTGATCCAGACGGGTGGAGTTGGAACAAACTGTCACACAATGTCGAGAGAACGAGACAGATTAAGGAAATTTCCATCAGGGGATGAAAAAAGAAAAAAACAAAAGAAAATGGAAGAGTTTAATGCCTCTCTGAAAGGCACGTTTGATAAATTTGTTACAAAAATCACCGATCCGCCCGGGTCTCAAGCAGCCGTGGGGCTCCGCGTCGAGGCAAGAGATGATGATGAGGCAGGGGAAGGTATCCAGTATTTTGCTAATTGGAGAGTTAAAATTGCGCATATAGACACCCGATCCGACCCGAAAAACCCAAAAATTTCGAGCGCGCGCGCGCTCGCTACGCTCACGCGCGAGGGCCCCCCTGGCTGTTTCACACAGGGCCTCGCAAATCTCTCAAACGGCTCTGCATACGCATACACATACATACATACATATACACATACAGACATACGGTACATACTACAGCACACTTTGTCTTACTGCAAATTGTATTGGTCTTTGTAGATTTTACTTCTTATTTAACTATTCAATTTAATCAACACATTTAATTAAGATTTTCTGCAAAATGCTCACAATCGATAAGATAAGGATAATTTACTAGCATTTAATAGAGCATTGTGCATTGTGTCCTATCTCAAACCTGCCCTTCATTTCCAAGATCCTCGAGAAAATAGTCGCTGCACAACTCCAGCACCATTTATCACTTAACAACCTGTATGAACAATTCCAGTCTGGCTTCCGCCCCCTCCATAGCACCGAAACTGCACTTGTAAAAATAACCAACGACCTCCTCATGGCAGCTGATTCTGGTTTACTCACTATCCTCATCCTCCTTGACCTGAGTGCGGCCTTCGACACCATCAGCCACCCCACCCTCCTCAATAGACTTCGCGCCATCGGCATCACCCACACTCCTCTAAACTGGTTCACTTCCTACCTCACAAGCCGCACTCAGTTCATTCAACTTAAATCTTTCACATCCCAGCCTTCCCCTGTCACTTCAGGTGTGCCCCAGGGCTCTGTCCTGGGGCCCCTCCTTTTCATCATCTATCTTCTCCCCCTCTGCAACATCTTCCGTAAGTACAACATCAGCTTTCACTGCTACGCGGATGACACCCAGCTCTACCTCTCCAGTAAGCCCACCTCCACCCTCCCACCTTCGTCCCTCGCTGACTGCCTAACCGATATCAAATCCTGGTTCTCTTCCAACTTCCTCAAACTAAACAGTGACAAAACCGAGGTCCTCCTCATTGGTTCTAAATCAACACTATCCAAAACCGACAGTTTCCCTATACTCATTGACAACTCCACTGTTTCCCCCTCCCCACAGGTCAAGAGTCTGGGTGTCATCCTCGACAGTACCCTATCTTTTCATTCTCATATCAACAATATTACCCGGTCCGCTTATTTCCACCTGCGCAACATCAACCGCCTCCGCCCCTCCCTCACCCCCACACCACTTCTATTCTTGTGCATAGCCTCGTCACTTCTCGCCTTGATTACTGTAACTCTCTCCTCTCCGGTGTCATTCACAAATTCCTCCACAAACTCCAGTTAGTTCAGAATTCAGCTGCCCGCATCATCTCAAGGACCCCATCCATCAACCACATCACCCCTGTCCTACAACAGCTCCACTGGCTTCCAATAAAACACAGAATCGACTTCAAAATCCTTCTCCTAACGTTTAAGTCAATCCACAACCTTGCCCCTCCCTACCTGTCGGACCTCCTCCACGTCGCCACGCCCTCACGCACCCTCAGATCCTCCTCCTCCATCCACCTGACTGTTCCACCTGCCCGTCTTGCCACCATGGGGAGCAGAGCATTCAGCCGCTCTGCTCCCCGTCTCTGGAACAGCCTACCACCGGATCTCAGGAACACCACCTCACTCCCTCACTTCAAATCCAAACTGAAAACCCACCTGTTCAGAACTGCCTTCTCCCTCTGACCCCACTTGCACTGTGTCGTTGTGTCGTTGTTGTGGTTTTTTATTCTGAGTATTTGTTTACCCCCTAGCTTTTATTATTGTGTTACACTGTTTTTAACTATTGTACGGCGACCTTGAGTGCTCAGAAAGGCGCCTTCAAATAAAATGTATTATTATTATTATTATTATTATTAATAACGTATAAATAATAAAAATCTAAAGATAGTCTGATAGACTGTTTAATATACAACACATGACTTATTTTGGAATACAAAGAGCCAACTTGACTATGACTTTGCTATGTAAAATGTGAATTAAGTTTTATTAGTAACTTTGGTAAGTTTAAGATTTCATAAATAACATCGATGGAGGGGGGCCCAAAAATCACAGGCTGCCTAGTGTAGTCCATTTATTTAATCCGGCTCTGGGTCGGACCACTTGAAGTTTTCTCGTCATCTTGCTGAACGTCTGAAACCGTTTTACTCTTCGGTGTTTAGGTGGTATTTCGCAGACACAAAGAGGGTGGATGCTGAGAAGATGCTGATGGCCGACGGGAACCTGCATGGAGCCTTCCTCATCAGACAACGGGAGAGTGAGAAGGGACAGCTCTCCCTTTCAGGTGAGACCAATAATGGCACTTTTCCACCAGCACCTACTCGGCTCTACTTATCTCAACTTGGCCTGGTTTCTTTTCCATAACAATTCAGCACCTGGAGCATCAAAATGGTTGGAACGAAGCTGCTGTGACGTATTTGATTGTATGATCTAAACGAAGAAGACAACAACACTAAAGATGTAGAACCTGGAGGAGATGATAAATGTGCTGCTGGGTCTGTGGCTTGTGTTCGATATCAAGTTAAAAAATGAGAGTATTAGCTGGGAGGGAATATGTCAGAAATCATGAAAATCTTTCACTTGGTGACAAGTTTTTGATATTTGGCATGGTGGTAGTTATGGACATAAGGTTTCCAGAAACCACCGCAAACAATTTGGGATTGTTGTATACTGTCACTTTCTCTACTTTTTTGGTGCTAGGAATTCAATTCTGAGATAAATTTCCTATTTCAAGGTCATGTTGAAGGTCAAATTTGATTTTCAATGTCATATTTTGCCCAAAAAACTCTAGAATTAAGTCACATAGATTATAGAGGCTCTAGATCCTATTTTCACCCCCAAGGAATGCAGTTTTCTGTTTATTGGACAGGTCACTATCACTGTAGTGTCAATAATCTGATTGGATGAGAACAGTGGCTTCATTCATTCATTCATTCAGGCTTAAGATGAACAGAACCTCAGAACTAAGTCACAGTGAAAGAATAGGATTTTATTAAAATAACACAAACTTCAGCTGTGCATATTTAAACTCAACACCTACAATTCTGCCTCTATCGCCTTATTGCTTTTTGATTCATTTTGAATTTTCTGCGAACCGGCCACTAGGGGTGTCCCAATTTGTTTGCAGTGATTTTTGAAAACCTTATCTCTATAACTAATATATCACGAAGTGCACGATTTTCATGAATTCCCTCTCAGCTATAAAGAAGCTTCAAGCGGCGACGCTTTTTAGTTTGTCTCTGCGCTGCTGAAAGTCAGCTGGAGCTGTGAGTAGCTATGAAGTGACAGAGCTCCTGGTGGATCTGGTCGTTCCTTATCGCCCGTCTAGATCCCTTTTCTTAATTCTCTCCTCAGGCACCAGATTTATGAACATCTGCACCTCAGATTTGGATCACCAAACACACTTTTGAATAAAATGAACAAGAAGCCGTCAGTCTCTCTTTCTCTGATTTCCTCCTCCTGACTTAGACGTCTGACTCCAACCCCCCGACCAATCGGTGGCCTGTAGTGTGATGATGTCAGATACAGCTGACTCAGCAGCTTAGAACCTCGGTAGAATAGTTACAGAAAAAGTATCTACTCTGTACGTTAGACCCCTAGTGGAAAAGTGCAAAGTCGAGTCGGGCTGAGTAGGTACTAGTGGAAAAGCGCCTCCTGGAGGACTTTACCTCTCATCTGTCTCTTGTTTCGTGACATCTCTCAGTGAAATCTCTACATTTATTCATGAACACCAGACATAATCAGATTTTCATTTTCATTCGTATGTAAAGGCGGTTCATAAATGGATTTTTAAGACCCGAGCGATTGTCTGTGAGGCTGAACGTCGTCCCCCAGTTTGCTTTAGTCGGGTCATCTCCACAGGCTTTCATATGGAGCTAGAACAGTCTCATAATTGACAAATGCACAGGACAAGTTTTACAAATGCACAGACCGATTTGCAAATACACACACCGTTTCACACATGCACAGAACAATTCACACGTGCGTAGGACAAGATATACAAATGTATTTTTGATGCACACACAAATATAACCTGATTTACAAACGTTTTTTTTTGTCTGTGAGCTGTGCTGGATTTGCGTGTGACTTTTGAGACTCCCCTGACGTGACTCGATCCACAAATACGTTTTTTTTTTTAACACGGAAGGAACTGCAACCAATCAGATGTTTTCCTTTGTTCCAGCCAATCATAAGAGCGCACCCCACGTGGAGGACGCAGAGCAGTGGATAAAACACGACTTACTCGTCTAAACCAATCACATTAAAGGGGCGGATACACCTGCTGTTTGAACTGCGTCAGCGCCGTTCGCTTAAAAAAGTGATTAATATTTCTAGTTGGTGGAGTAAAGATAAATAAACAGCAACAGGAGATAAAAGATAAATAAACAGGATGGAGAGGAGATCACTGTTCTGCTTTTCTTGTGATCTCAGTAAAGAAAACAGCGCGATCAGAGATGGTTTGTCAGGCCGTTCAACCAGAGCCGTCAGGAGACTGCACTCCAAGTCCTGCCGATGCAGCAACTGATGATGAGAAACAGCAGAGATATTAAGCCTATGTATTTGAACTACAGGTGTCTTTCAGGAGAACGAGCCTGTTGCCAGCGAGCCAGCAATATTCCCCCCCGTCAAATGACGGGGGGGAATATTGCTGCAGGTCGCATTCTGGCTCTGGCCGCGAGTGGCGCTGGTCCCGGTCAGACACCAGCTGACCACAGTGACCAGACGTGGAGGTCAGAAACAAGCAGCTGTTATCCTCACATTTATGATGTGACGTTGCCACCACACAGAGACAAACATGTGTCAAAACAGCGGTGGCAGATCAACACATTCCCGGTGCAGAGTCATGCTCATGGGAAGATGCAGCCGTGATGATGCTGTTCGGGGTTTAGCCCACCGATCATCAAACATCTGAGCTGGATACAGAAGTTCTTCGGTTATCAGTCGACTGATATCGACTTTACTCCAGATATTTCGGTAAATTAATCTCCTGATATGCGCGTGCTCGCTCCACCTGGCCGCTGCAGCTCGTTCCCGTCAGATAGAAGGATGACGGCCAGCTCTCTGCTGCGGTCCGTCTGGTTCTGAATCAGCGGGACAATACCGTGTGACACATAGTCAAACCAAACGGAGCAAATACATAAATATCTCTGCTGTTTCTCATCAGTTGCTGCATCGGCAGGACTTGGAGTGCAGTCTCCTGATGGCTCTGGTTGAACGGCCCAACAAACCATCTCAGATTGCGCTGTTTTCTTTACCGAGATCACAAGAAAATCAGAACAGTGATCTCCTCTCCATCCTGTTTATTTATCTTTTATCTCCTGTTGCTGTTTATTTATCTTTACTCCACCAACTCGAAATATTAATCACTTTTCTAAGCGAACGCAATTCAAACAGCAGGTGTTTCCGCCCCTTTAATCTGATTGTTTGCAGATCCTTCGGTGTTAAAAAAAAAAACGTATTTGTGGATCGAGTCACGTCAGGGGAGTCTCAAAAGTCACACGCAAATCCAGTGCAGCTCACAGACAAAAACACGTTTTGTAAATCAGGTTATATTTGTGTGTGCATCAAAAATACATTTGTGTATCTTGTCCTACGCACGTGTGAATTGTTCTGTGCATGTGTGAAACGGTGTGTGTTGTCCTGTGCATTTGTCAATTATGAGACTGTTCTAGCTCCATACTTTCAAGCCTGTCACGTTTCACGCTTTCAACAGCCCGTTTCCAAACACAGCTTGCGGGTTTGTCCTCTTTCAGCGTAAAAGCTTCCTTCAGAAGATAAGATGACATGCACCTTTCAAAGTTCCTGTTTTCTCTGAAGCCTTTACCTTCTCGAGAGATACTTGCCTGACTGCTTGTTAGTTCCTGAAGCATCTGGCTTTTATGGGATGATTCAAGTGAGTAGCTACGCTGAACTGGCCGGGCATCGGAGAACCTGTCTGCGCTGTTGGTTACGTAACCAAGGTAACAAAGCATTCTCTGGATATGCTGAACCGGTTTTGCAACACACGCCATGAACATGCTTAAGCACCGAAACTGTATAAATACTGATGAACAGAGAAGTTACGTCATTGAAATCTCTTCACTGTCACTGGAAGTTGAAAAATGCTTCAAAAGAGCCACGCGACATGCAGATCGGTGCCTTTGTCTTCATACGACTCAGCGCCAGAGGGGACACGCCTTTTTTAGCCTGAATGCATGCATGCATTCTTTTTTTTTTTTTTTAGGCAAAAACTTTTTTTTTGTTTTACTGCTAGTCTACAAATCACTGAATGGCCTTGGACCAAAATCCATGCTTGATCTGTTGGTTCCTATGAAGCTCCCAGACCCCTGAGGTTCATCTGGATCTGTTAGTTCCTATGAAGTTCCCAGACCCCTGAGGTTCATCTGGATCTGTTAGTGCCTATGAAGCTCCCAGACCCCTGAGGTTCATCTGGATCTGTTAGTTCCTATGAAGCTCCCAGACCCCTGAGGTTCATCTGGATCTGTTAGTTCCTGTGAAGCTTCCAGACCCCTGAGGTTCATCTGGATCTGGTTTGTTGTGGTTCCAGAACCAGAACCAGCAAGGTTCAGCAGCGTTCAGTTATTCTGCTCCTCACCGGTGGAACAAACTTCCAGGCCTAAAAACATTGTTTACTCAAGCGTACTCTTACATTAAATACTTATGATTCTTTTTTAAACGCGCAAAGTTACACTAGTTATGGATAAGCCCTGAATGCAGGAATAGTCAAATTGGTTTGATTCACCGCACGAATCGGCACAGATTACTTTTGTACTACTGTATTTGACCCGGTCTTTGTACGTTTTGACCGTATAGAAACGTACAGTAATTCTTGCCATTGTAAGAATGAGATGTACCTGCTGTACTGAACTGCCCTGACTTTTTAACAACTTGTGCTTTTTATTATTTTACCTATTTTCTTATCATTTTATTTAATTTTATTTGTTATTTACTGTTTAATTGTGTCTTGTCGCTTTTAATGTTGATGTAAAGCACTTTGAATTACCTTGTGTTGAATTGTGCTAGACAAATAAACTTGCCTAGGGATTAATGCAGGGTTCTCTTCTCTTCCAGTGCTGGATGATGGAATAGTGAAGCATTACAGGCTGAGAAAGACTGATAATGGTCAGTACTTCGTGACCAGGCAGCAGTCGTTTTTAACCCTGAAGGAGTTGGTGGAATACTACTCCAAACAGGCTGCCGGCCTCTGCGTGCGTCTGGGTGAACCGTGCAAGAAGGTAAAATCCCATGATCACATGATCCCACGATGGAAGCATTTGTGGCCAATCCCAATGTTCACCCTACTTTCTACCACTAGCCCTCACTCACTACCACTAGCCCTCACTCACTACCACTAGCCCTAAAAATGAAGCCACAGGCGTAGGGCCCTTGTAATCTTCCCTAGTGATTGGGACACCACTTGCTACGTCACTGCGTGGTTTACGTTCGGGTACGTAAGCGACTGCGTAGTTACGTTTGCACATACGTCACACCATATCAGGAAGCTGAGAGCCAAAATTTCAGCTGTAGCGCTGTTAATAGGCCACTTTATGAAGTTTTAATATTTTTTCAGGCGTAAAAGTAACCGTTAAGATCCCCAACCTGGGCTCAGTTTATCCAAATAACGCCTGTTAAGAAATTTGATCCGATGTTTTCGGGGATGAGAAGAGCCGCCGGCGATTTATTGTTCCGCGTTAAATCGACTAACGCGTGTAACGCGGAACCATAAATCAGCCTTTATTCTGGCGAGATCTGAAGATACAACGCAACAACGAGCAAACGAGTGATTATGTACATTCACTGAGTGAATATTATGAAAGTAAAATATATATTTCTCACTAGAAATGTAATCAAAACGCATTTTTATGCAGAAACTAACTCAAAATATTGATTTTATTCACTAAAAATTAAAAATGTCCATGTTTTTTTGTTTGATTCAGTCTGCAAATGACGTAAAGCATTCTGGGAAATTTTCTCTAGCCCTCCGTCGCGAAGTAAACATCTGAAATCCCTCACTGTGAAGGGCTAGATTGATAACCACTACCCCTCGTTTAAGCCACTAGCCCGACATGCAAAGAGCAATTGGGACACCACTACCCTCACGGGAACGCGCAAAATTTAGGGTTAGGGCTCAAAAGTAGGACTAGGGGGTGTATTGGGACTGGCCCTTAGCGGTTTCCTTGACCACCACGTTCATTGCCCCGTAACTCCCCCAGACGCTGCAGATGGAAGCCCCCCAGACCTACGGCCTGTCCTACAACACCGTGGACCACTGGGAGATTGACCGCAAGTCCATCAAGCTGCTGAAGAAGCTGGGAGCCGGGCAGTTTGGAGAAGTGTTCGAGGGCCTCTGGAACGACACCACGCCCGTAGCAGTGAAGACCCTCAAAGCCGGTAGGGAACAATCCCCTTTTTCTTTTTGAGTGAAATCTGAAATCCCAGTGGTGTAAATGTGGCCCTTCAGCCCTGTTTGTTCAGCTGACGGAGATCCCTTCAAAGCTTCACGCCCAATCAGATTCCCAGATGACCGGAATCACTGAGATGCTGAGAAATCAAAAAACATCTCCCGTGTTTATTTATTTATTTTTTTTAATTTTTATTTACACAAAAAAAAACAGTCAAACGAAACGGTACAAAACAACAAAGTCAATGTTTTTGCACAGATTTCGATCAGGTGCGTGCGTGTATGAAGGCGCTTATGTGTGTGTTGTGGATGGGTATGATGGTGTTCTATGGTATGGTTCTATGATGGTCCCCCCTTATGAGCCTGGTCCTGCTCAAGGTTTCTTCCCTCCTAAAGGGGAGTTTTTCCTTGCCACTGTTTGGCTTAAGGTTTTTCTCCCACTAGGGGAGTTTTTACCTGCCATTGTTTATGTAATAACTGCTCGGGGATCATGTTCTGGGTATGGGTCTCTGTAAAGCGTCTAGAGACAACTCTGTTGTATTAGACGCTATATAAATAAAATTGAATTGAAATTCTACAATGATGGTCATTTAAGGAGATAAATGCAGCCAAAAATATATAAGTAAATAAAGCTAAAAGGGGGGCGGGGCCTGGACGGCAGAGCCAGTTTTTTTTTTCCCTTCAATTTGCTTTTTAATTCAGTATGTTTCATATTCTCGCATTTTCCTCTTTTCCTTTTATTATAAGTTTTCACTTTCCCTTTCCCCCTCCCCTTTCTTGTTATGTATGGGTAGGATCAGATCATACACATACATAAATATAATAATAATATTTAATAAACAAAGTAAAAGTAGGGGGTAATTGATGAATTAAATAAGTGATGTAGAATATAATAATAAATATCTATCAACGTCACAATCCTCTTTGAACATGCATAGTAGTAAATAATGGTGATCTATACAAAGATACACATTTATTCAGAAAAGGAAAATAAGTAACAATATTTTTTTTTCCCTTATTGAATGTAGTGTGTGTCTGATCTATACAAAATACACATTCATTCAGAAAAGAATATATATATATATATATATATATATATATATATATATATATATATATATATATACTTGGTCGTTTCATCTGCCCTTCGGCCGCATGTCTTGGACACTCGGGTGAAGAGAGGGGCTGAGCTGTCAACTGATCACCACCTGGTGGTGAGTTGGATGCGCTTGCGGAGGAGGAGGTTGGACAGACCGGGCAGACCCAAACGGATTGTGAGGGTCTTGTTGGGAACGTCTGGCTGAGCCCTCTGTCAGGGACATCTTCAACTCCCACCTCCGAGAGAACTTCTCACAGATCCCGGGGGAGGCGGGGGACATTGAGTCCGAGTGGACCATGTTCTCTGCCTCCATTGTCAACGCGGCGGCTTGAAGTTGTGGTTGCAAGGTCTCCGCTCCCAAGCCGAGGTCACTGAGGTGGTTCGTAAGCTCCTCAGTGGCAGGGCACCGGGGGTCGATGAGGTTCGCCCTGAGTACCTCAAGTCTCTGGATGTCGTAGGGCTGTCTTGGTTGACACGCCTCTGCGACATTGCATGGAGGAAGGGGACAGTACGCTGGAGTGGCAAACCGGGGTGGTGGTCCCTCTGTTTAAAAAGGGGGACCGGGGAGTGTGTTCCAACTATAAGGGGATCACACTTCTCAGCCTCCCCGGGAAAGTCTACGCCAGGATACTGGAGAGGAGATTACGGCCGATAGTTGAACCTCGGATTCAGGAGGAACAATGCGTTTTCGTCCTGGTCGTGGAACACTGGACCAGCTCTACACCCTCCGCAGGGTGCTCGAGGGTTCATGGGAATTTGCCCAACCGGTCTACA
The DNA here is from genome assembly GCF_033807715.1 of Cololabis saira. Taxonomy (NCBI): domain Eukaryota; kingdom Metazoa; phylum Chordata; class Actinopteri; order Beloniformes; family Belonidae; genus Cololabis; species Cololabis saira. The sequence continues at coordinate 64,361 of NC_084604.1, read as the reverse complement.
TGCGTTTTGTGGATCTGGAGAAGGCATTTGACCGTGTCCCTCGTGCCATTCGGTGGGGGGTGCTCGGTGAGTATGGAGTCCAGGGCCCTCTATTAAGGGCTGTCCGGTCTCTGTATGATCTGAGCAGGGGGTTGGTTCGCATTGCCGGCAGTAGATCAGACTTCCCGGTGCATGTTGGACTCCGGCAGGGCTGCCCTTTGTCACCGGTCCTGTTCATAATTTTTATGGACAGGATTTCTAGGCGTAGCCAGGGGCCGGAGGGTATCCGGTTTGGGAACCTCAGGATTTCATCTCTGCTTTATGCAGATGATGTTGTCCTGTTGGGTTCATCGGACCAGGACCTTCAGCATGTGCTGGGGCGGTTTGAGGCAGAGTGCGACGCGGCAGGGATGAGAATCAGCACCTCCAAAACCGAGGCCATGGTTCTCCATCGGGAAAGGGTGGCATGCCTTCTCCGGGTGGGTGGAGAAGTCCTGCCTCAGGTGGAGGAGTTCAAGTATCTCGGGATCTTGTTCATGAGTGAGGGAACGATGGAGCGGGAGATTGACAGACGGATCGGTGCAGCAACCGCAGTTATGCGGTCGATGTACTGGACCGTCGTGGTGAAGAAGGAGCTGAGTCGAAAGGCGAAGCTCTCGATTTACCGGTCAATCTACGCACCTACCCTCACCTATGGTCATGAACTTTGGGTAGTGACCGAGATGTACAAGCGGCCGAGATGAGTTTCCTCCGCAGGGTGGCTGGATGCTCCCTTAGAGATGAGTTTACTCCGCAGGGTGGCTGGACGCTCCCTTAGAGATAGGGTGAGGAGTTCGGTCACTCGGGAGGAGCTCGGAGTCGAGCCGCTGCTCCTTCACATTCAAAGGAGTCAGCTGAGGTGGCTTGGGCATCTGTACCGGATCCTCCTGGACGCCTCCCTAGGGAGGTGTTCCAGGCATGTCCCTCCTCCCTAGGGAGGTGTTCCAGGCATGTCCCTCCTCCCTAGGGAGGTGTTCCAGGCATGTCCCTCCTCCCTAGGGAGGTGTTCCAGGCATGTCCCTCCTCCCTAGGGAGGTGTTCCAGGCATGTCCCTCCTCCCTAGGGAGGAGTTCCAGGCATGTCCCACCGGGAGGAGACCCCGGGGATGACCCAGGACACGCTGGAGAGACTACATCTCTCGGCTGGCCTGGGAACGCCTCGGACTCGCCTCGTAAGAGCTGGAGGAAGTGTCTGGGGTGAAGGAAGTCTGCTGACCCCGCGACCCGGGAACGGATAAGCGGAAGAAGATGAGTTTGTGTGTGTGTGTGTGTGTGTGTGTGTGTGTGTGTGTGTGTGTGTGTGTGTGTGTGTGTGTGTGTGTGTGTGTGTGTGTGTGTGTGTGTGTGTGTGTGTGTGTGTGTGTGTGTGTGTGTGTGTGTGTGTGTGTGTGTGTGTGTGTGTGTGTGTGTGTGTGTGTGTGTGTGTGTGTGTGTGTGTGTGTGTGTGTGTGTGTGTGTGTGTGTGTGTGTGTGTGTGTGTGGTATTTAATTTATTTCCCCTTCCCTTTTTTTTCTCTCTCTCTCTCCCGTGCTACTTAAAGGAAGTACATTTTTATTAGCGCTGGTGTAATGGACTTTGCTCAGATTTCATTGACGTGCTATCAAATGTCTACAATAAGGAACTTGAGATGTGTGGCGATCTTTCCCCTAAACAGTTACCTGTATATGGGAAATATCTGACTCTTGCACTTTATAACACATTTGGATGGAAGCCCATGGATTGGTACATGACCGAAGTGTTTTACTCAACACTTGTAAACGTCTCATTTCAATTCAGTAATGTTTCCTGAATCTCTGAAGAAGCACTATACTTTTACAGAATAACTAAATGGAGAATGCTAAGACCATCGTCTGGAAGCACTGATCTCCATCATCCCGCATCACGCCGTGAGAACTACGTAAATAACAATTGTACAACATGAAACAAACCAACACTTGGCATACATGTACAAAAGACACACACTGTATCTACGTATAACAAAATAACTCGTTGGCCGCTTGTCCTGAAAAGAGGTTCCTTTTAAGAGTCTTTAGAACGTCCATTGACATCTGCTTTAGCTTCAGAAGTGCATATTTATTACTTGTAGCGAAGTCCAGTGAGAGATATCCGCTCTGTTGTGCCACTCGTGTGTTTTTTCGTAACGTGTAAACCAAAGCTAGAGGACAGATAGGCGTGCCTAATCGTTCTTAAGTGTAACAAATAACATCAATTTACTGTACTATTAAACTTCAATTTTAACTTTACATCAAATAAATTGTTCATCTTTTTAACAGATGAAATTATGAAATCAACTATGAATTATGTACCATGAAAATAGAATATTTTGCAAAGGCTCTTACAACACCCTCACATCATCACCCACATATCGAGACAAAATTGACAAAGTAGGCAGTTGAATTGCTAGGTGTCCATAGCAGCAGCCTGTGATATAAAGTGCACAACGGTTAAAATGACGTTGTGGAATGATAAATAACTTAAATACTGAAAGATTAAAGTGCAGATGTGTCTGCGTATCCAGATCAGTAGTTCAACCTTCTGACGGCTTATGGAATATCGAAGTTGTTTTTGATCGGTCTAGAGCACAGGTGTCAAAGTGAATCCCAGAAGGGCCGGTGTCCTGCATGTTTTAGATGTTTCACTGCTTTAACACACCTGATTCTAATTAATCATCGTCACCAGCTTGTCATCAAAGTCTGGATAGTTCTGTTGATGACACAGTCACTTGTATCATGGTGCAATGAACCAGAGAAACATCTCAAACCTGCAGGGACACCGGCCCTCGAGGACTGGAGTCCGACACCCCTGGTCTAGAGAGAGGTTTTCAACTGGTTTTGTCCCAGGGACCACCAATATAGCCAAGAAGCAACTCGGGGACCACTGCTTTGGGGGATGTTTGTTTTATTTTGCACCTTGCTTTTAAATAAGAGTATGGGCCTATATGGGCCATTTATTAGGATCAGTGTATATTTTTATTGGCACCTTTTGCTATAAAAAAAAAAAAAAAACAGTCAATGAAAAATTAACAATAGGAAGCCAAGAGGGCTTATAATATTACAAAGTTCACTCTCACTCATTTGACATAATTTGGATGGGTAAATTATTCACAAAAATGAATAGTAAATGGAAAATAAATTGAGTCTTATTGTTTTCCATTTACAATTTCACGGACCACCTGCAATACCGCCACGGACCACCAGAGGGCCGCGGACCACCGGTTGACAATCCCTGGTCTAGAGGTTCTGCTTTTAATGCTCCAGAAATGTTTGCCTGATGGCAGCCGTTCAAAGAGTTTATGGAGAGGGTGTGAGGAGTCCTGGCTCCCTGATTCAGTGCCCGGCTCCTGCAGCGGCTCTGGAAAAGGTCTTGGACAGAGGGGAGGGAAACTCGGATGACCCTCTCAGCTCCCATGACCGTCCTCTGCAGGGATTTTCTGTCTGACCTACTGCAGCCGGAGTGTCTATGTTGAGGTGCAGTATGTCAGGATGACCTCAACTCTGTAGAAAGTTCTGAGGACCCTGGTGGGGGAAAGGCTTGTTTCAACTATCTCAGGAAATGCAGTGTCTGCTGGGACCGTTTTGAAGATCACTGAGGTAGCACTCCAAGGAACTTCTCTATCTCCTTTTGTTTTGTCCAGTTTTTGAACAGCGGGTTTAACCTCAGCCCTGTATATTGATTTCTCGTTTCCATGAATTAGTCCCACCACTGTGGTGTCATCGGCAAACTTGATGATCTGGATCACCAGTTGTGTGTTAGCAGTGTAAACAACAGTGGACTGAGCACACAGCCTTGAGGAGATCCAGAGCTCAGCATGATGGCGTTGGAAATGTCGTTTCCAACCCGAGCAGACTGGGGTCTCTTGGTCAAAAAGTCCATGTCCGAGACACATGATGTGGCAGTACCCAGGCTGAGTATTTAGAGTTTCTCTTAGATTCTGAGTGACAATGCTATTAAACACTGAGCTGAATCAATGTACAGGGTTCTAGCGTAGGTGTCTTTATTGTCCAGGTGAGTGACTGATTGCAAGGTGGTGGATGTTGCGTCCTCTGTTGAGCGGTTGGGACAGTAAGGGACTTGAACGGAGTCGAGCGATGAGGGAGGCTGGCTGTGATGTGTGGTTTGACAAGCCGTGCAAAACGCTTGATCACAATTGGTGCGATGCGGCGGTAGTCATTGAGACAGATTACAACTGATGTCTTTGCCCTTGGAACTGTGGGGGGCAATTTGAAGCATCTGGGGACAATGGCCTGTTGAAAATGTCAGTCAGAACATCAACCAGCTTGCCAGGACACATGTCCTGGGACGTTGTTCAGACCTGCTGCTTTTCGTGGGTTGACCCTGGTTAGGGTCTTCCGTGTGTCTGCTACGTTTTGTGGTGAACACTAGCTTCACGGACAGAAAAGGATCAACCCTTCTTTCTGATTGCGGGGTTCAATTTTTCCATGCATGTGAAGAAGTTGTTGAGTCTTCAGGGAAGAGAAGCATTGTGGACCCCCTGCCTAGTTTTGTCAGCACTTTGACTCCCTGCCACATCCGTCGGGTGTTTAAATTCAAATCAATTTTATTTGTATAGCGTCTAATACAACAGATGTTGTCTCTAGACGCTTTCCAGAGACCCAGAACATGAACATAAACATAAACATAAACCCCCGAGCAATTATTACATAAACAATGGCAGGTAAAAACTCCCATAGTGGGAGAAAAGCCTTAAGCCAAACAGTGGCAAGAAAAGCTCCCTTTTAGGAGGGAAGAAACCTGGACCAGGACCTGGATCATAAGGGGGGACTCTCCTGCCGAAGGCCAGACTGGGGGTCGGGGACGTCGGCAGCACACAGCAGGCAGGTGGAAGCAGCAGCGGGATGACCAGGAGGGGGGGGTGGGCAGGCAGGTGGAAGCAGCAGATGGAAGCGGCAACGGGATGACCAGAGGGGAGTGGGGGACCGCAGGCAGGTGGAAGCAGCAGGGGACCTCAGACAGGCCTCTATTGCCTGGTTGTGCCCTCTAGTGCGCTTGTTCAACTGATTTGAATCATATCTCCCAGACTGTTCTTCTCAGTATTTCTCAGACTGCACATCTGAAACACAATTTACTGGTGTTCCACAGGGTTCCATTCTAGGTCCAACAGTTCTTGATCTAAACCTGTTTTCTGTTGGAGATGTCGTCCTCTGGTTCCTTAGTTGCAGTTTCCTTAGTTACACAGACGAGACGCAGCGTTATATTTGTAGTCTGCTGATGACTTGAGTCCAGTCAACAACCTCAGAGTGCATTCTGCATATCAAGTCATGGTTGGTTAATTGTTTTCTACAGCTCAATCAGGACATAACCGAGATCTGAAAAACAATCCTGATGAAGTAAAACTGTATTTCCAGAGTACAACCATTTCTCTCTTTAGCCACTGCGATACAATACCTGCAGAATCTCATCACCTGCACATTTCTGCTCTTCCTAAGAAAATCACTTCACAATTGATGCTCCCTCAGAACCCAGCTGCAGGTTTACTTACTAAAACCAGAACCAGGATGCACATTACATCTGTGTTAAGTGCCAGCACTGGATAGCCAATTCAGAATTAATTGTCATTTATAAAACTCCTCATGGTTTTTGTCCTGCCTTTTTTTTTTTTTTTTTTTTTTTTGTTTAAATCACAGTTGCTTTTGCTTTCTGGAGCTTCTCAAACTGTTGGGTCAGATGTACCGCAAGGCCTCCATTAACTATTACAGCCCACGTTTGTGGACTGATCTACAGAAGAGTTTCTCTGGTTTGAATAAATATTTGATTTTATTAGAAATCTTTATCTTTCTAAAAATTGATTTATTTTAATTTCTTTACTCATCTATTTATCCATCATATGATGTATCAGGTTTTGGGTGTGAAGTTGAGTGGATCGCTCCGCAGCTTTGACAAAAGCAGACGGTTTTAGGGGCGAAGACTTGGTTCCTAACGAAATGTCTATTACGCCATTTGGTCACAACACCACACCTGTCCTTCAACTAACATGTCTCCTTTAGTCGTATAAACATTCAGCGTTGGTGTCTGAAGTTAAAACGACGGGTCCTTTCTGTCCCAGGTACGATGGCCTCGGACGACTTCCTGAGAGAGGCTCAGATCATGAAGAGGCTGCGGCACGGGAAGCTGATCCAGCTGTACGCCGTCTGCACGCTGCAGGAGCCCATCTACATCATCACGGAGCTGATGAAGAACGGCAGCCTGCTGGGCTATCTCCAGAGTAAGACCACTCGCTGCCTCTACTCCTCAGCAGAACAGTCCGGCACTACCGCTCTATTTTACTGTGAGAGTCAACTTCACCGTGAGGAATATTGTCGTATACAGTAATCCCTGGCTATCACCTTTCACGTCTCGCTGCTTCACGGATTTGCATTGTGCATCGTGTTCTGCATTCTGATTGGCTCAACAGTCTCCCCGCTTCTTCACTTCCTGTGTCAATAACGTTGGTTGCTTAGCAACAAGCTGAGAACGGCCAATTAGCTTCAGCAGCAGCTCTAAAACGGGACCTTTGATGAATCGTTCATTACAGTCTCAGATATAAACCATGGTGGCATGTCGGTTTAGAAGAATCTTTTTGCCCAGAAGAAAAAAAGACAACGACCCATAACTATGTTCTTCTCTTAAAAAAACACTCCTGCACCGCGGGCTTTAGAAGAAAAAGACGCTGCAGAGTGAGTCAGGCTGCAGCGGCTCAGAAGAGCAGGGAAATACGCACCAGTCAAAATCTGTCCTACTGTACTTGTATTGTATTTTTTTCATAATAATTTTTCATTTTCTCCCGTTCAAATCCAATTACTCGGGTCGCGGTGGGGCGGTGCTGATCTCTGCAATTTGAAGCCTTGTATAATCAGAATCAGAAAAAAGGTTTGTTAAACACACACAAGGAATTTGTTGTGGTGATTAGTGCAATACAATACTAGAGCAAATGTATGAGAAAATGTACAAGCAAAAATGTACAACATAAGGTTTTTTTTTTTAAAGTGTTTTAAAGTAATTGTAAAAAAAAATAAAAATGGCTGCTACTTCGCGGATTTCACTTATCACGGGTTCTTTTTGGAACGTAACCCCCACAAAAAAAAACAGGGATTACTGTATTAAATGCAGATGAAAGCCAGACTGAAGTCTTGCATACGCCTGGGACTTGGCTGGTTACTGGATGAAGGGGAGTTCCTGAACTAATTTACCCTGATTGATCCACCGGCGGGGATGTTTGGGGTTTTTTGTCACCATACAATGACTACGTTTACATGCAGTCAAAATTCGGGTTATTGCTAATATGCCGGTTACTGAAACATTCAGAATATTCTGTTTCCATGCGTGAACAAACAGGGTTATCCCTGTATAATTATAATAATAATAGTAATTAATCAATTAGGATATCTCGAACAAACCAGCGACGCACGGAGAACATCATGACGCAATTCCCGTCATTTCCGCTTCTTCTTCCTGTATCCAAATTCAAAACAAATCCTGCTTTGCGCAACTTTTCGCTCATCTTCTTGTTAATCTGGCTATCCCGATACTTTCTACCGTCTACAAATGCAGAAATGTTCATATCCTTCATTACATTTATGAAGTGATTAGTCTCCTCCTGGTCTTGGTTTCTCCGTGTTTAGAAGAACTTCCTGGACTCAAAAGACCAGGATTCCTTGTGAACAGAGCATGTGCAGAAAACAAATTCCTGTTCCGTTTCATATTCTGTTTGGCGTTTACGTGACCGAATATTCAGGTTTTAAAAGGAGTAACCCAGGGCTCATATTGGGGTTTTTAAAAACCCCAATATGAGCAAATTGGGGTTATTCAAAGGGGTTATTGGTGTTTACATGGCCGTGCAAATTCAGGTTATTGCCAATATTCGGGTTTTAAAAGGGTTATTGATGCATGGAAACGCAGTCAGTGATGGTTGCATGGCTACGTCCATTTGTTTGTCATTGCTGTGGAACAGAGAAAATCTGGACTCCATTTGAATCCATACATATCATCATCATTGATGAATGCTCTGTCACCATGGCGGTGCTGTTGGTGATTTCCTCCTCCTTCTCTGCAGCTGCAGTAAATATCCTCTGACAAAACCGCTGAAGGAACAAACGCTTACCAAGCTGGCTTGGTGATGTTGAAATGCCTTAATTGCTGCAGTACTTTTGCATTGGGAAGGTTAATATTTGCTTATTTAAATCTGGGTGAACTTTTCTCTTTCTGGCAGGCAGTGTAAGGTGTTTGTAGCATCCGTGTTTTGATCATACAAGAAGAAATGGAACGTGTAATGTTTTGTGAAAACATAGTTTGGTGTTTGAGTAATCTTTAAGTTTGAACTAATATTACATTCAATGAGGTTCATTTTATGACAAAAGCCGTCACTGAAACAAAAAAACTTTATAGACGGGAACAAAGTGATGTAATTCAGTGGAAAAAAAATAAAATAAAAAATGAAATGATCTGTAATGTCACTTGGATCGTCACCGCAGCTCTACAGAGATACTCCATCCTTGGTATCTCTATTCTCAAACCAGATTGTTGTCATTTCAGTAAAAATAACTGTCTGACATTTATAAACTGTAACTCGCACAAGATCTGCTCCATTTTATTTGTTGTATGTATGTGGGGGCGGAGCAAAGAAAAGGACACTCAGAATCTGAAGATGCCGTGTCGTACAAAGGAACTCGCACCGCTGTGTGGGTTTTTTTTTTTTTTTTTTTTTTTGCAGATTGACAAACTGAAAGTTCAAGTATAAATACCAGCTGCTATCATTGCCATTTTCACCAGCTCTGCATACTGATTAGGGATGGGAATTGATAAGATTTTTCCTATTCCATTTTCGATTCTGTTCAACGATTCGATTCTCTTATTGATTCTCATGGAAAAAAGGGTCGATTAGCATCAACTTTGTTTTGTATCTTTGAATAAAAAAATACAAGTGAGGTCTTAAAAGAGGCCAGGAGGTCCCCAGAAAAAACTATTTGTCTTGAAAATAAATATAAAATAATAAAATAAATATTCTTCTGTAGAAATGAACTAAATACAGCAAATTATTTTGTGGCAATTATACAAGAATGTCCAGTAGCATTTTCAACATTTTTCTAATAGAAATTAAAATTCTCCTTTTTAAAAGGATATCCGAGCTGAGCACTCAAAGATAAAACCACGTCAGCCAGTGACAAATACAATCAACTCAAGTCCAATGGATCTGTGCAATTCTGCAAACATCAACTATGAAAAATGTACATTTCTTTTGCAGAAAAATAAGCATATCTGCTTTTTAAGGGGAAGGATACGCGATCTTTCTGGACTTGTGGTGTTTCCAGCTGTGGAGAACGCCTGCACGCACACAAAGCTTTCCGCTTTTGCATGTTGCTAGTGTTTCCTCCCTTTGAAATGTCCACATTGCAAGTATTGCAAGTCGCCCTGTTGTCATCCTTTTTGGTAAAATGTAACCAAACTTTCAGAACAAAGGAATTGAAACACTGGGAACCGGTTCTCAACAAGAACCGGTTTTCGATTCCCATCCCCAGTACTCGGTACTCAAGTTGTAAAAAAATCAGGGGGGATGGTGGATTTTATCAGATGGGGACAGATAATAATAATAATATATTACAAATAATACCAGTGACCAAAACACCTGCAGAAATACTGCAGGAATGACATAGCAGCAGTTAAATGCAGCCTTCTGTAAGCTTTAAATATCCACTGTCAAATACATAAAAACACAACAATAAAAAACAGTTTTCTGAACTTATCAATATGACTCTGTCCTTCACAGGATAAGTAAAATGGATCACTGCAAAAACTCAAAATCTTAACAAGAATATTTGTCTTATTTCTAGTTAAAATGTCTCATTTTAGTAAAGAAATCTCATTACACTTAAAACAAGACTCATCACTGGAAAAAACAACAATTTTCACCTGTTTCAAGTAGATTTTCACTTGAAATAAGTAGAATCTGCCAGTGGTACAAGATTTTTTTTGCTTGTAATGAGAATATAAATCTTGTCCCTCTGGCAGATTTTCCTACTTATTTCAAGTGAAAATGTACTTGAAACAAGTCAAAATTGTCAAATAAGTTATTTTTCTGGTGATGACTCTAAATGTGGAAATAGCAGTAAAACGAAAGTTACGCCTGTAACTACGGTTCTATGAGTCCCGGATGACCGCCAGGCGGTGCTGTAAGCACTGGATATCTCCCCTCGCGCATGCGCATGTCGAGTACAATACCAACAATGTCACGTCACCCGTGACCCCTGCATGACCCCCGGAAGGGTATATCTTCCGGCGTCAAGCATGGGATCGACTCCTAGAATCTTCTCGCGAGAGCACGAGGATTCGGAGTGACCGGCAGGCCTGGCGGTCATCCGGGACTCATAGAACCGTAGTTACAGGCGTAACTTTCGTTCTATTTCGTCCCTACTGACCGCCAGGCGGTGCTGTAAGCACTGGATGACGAATACCAACAATGTCACATAGAATCCCGGTCACATACCTCACTGACCATGGGCAGAAGGACCCGGGAGTAGAACCACGCCCAATGGTTGGGGAGTGGCGACATTGATCCGGTAAAACCTGGAGAACGTGTCCGGCGACGTCCACGAAGCTGCTGCGCAGATGTCCTCCAGAGGCACCCCCTTCAGGGCAGCCCAAGAAGCTGCAACGCTTCTGGTCGAGTGGCACCTCACCCCCACTGGTAAGGGGCGGCCACTGGCCCTGTAGGCGTGCTCGATGGTGTCCACCACCCAGTGGGACAGGCGCTGTCTAGAAATAGCACGCCCCCTGTCAGGGCCACCATGACAGATAAAAAGCTGCTCCGACCGTCGCACAGGCGCGGTGGCAGCAACATAAGCAGCAAGGGCCCGTACGGGGCACAAAGGGCTTGGCCCACCCTCCGCAGGCTCGGGGTCGAACCGGGCAAGCTGGATAGGCCGATTAGCATGATCGCGTGGCAGGACCTTGGGCAGGAACGCCACGTTCGGCCACAACGTAACCCCTTAGCCATCCGGGTTCCACCTCAGGCAGTACCCGCTGACTGACAGGGCATGTAACTCACTGACTCGCTTTGCTGACGTCATAGCGAGGAGAAAAGCCGTCTTCATAGAGAGACACTTCAGGTCCACCTGGGCCAAGGGCTCAAAAGGTGGAGAAGAGAGGGCACCTAGTACCATAGACAGGTCCCACACCGGGGCCCTTGGGGTCCTCGGGGGGCGCAGCCTCAGAGCCCCCCTAAGAAAGAGAGAAACCAGCCGGTGGCACCCCACGGTGGCATTCTCGACCAGGGCATGTCGTGATGAAATGGCCGCCACGTACACCCTTAAGGTGGACTGAGCACGGCCATCATCCAGGAGGGACTGAAGGAACTCCAGGATCGTGGCCACAGGGCAAAGCATAGGGTCCTCTGCCCTGTCCGCACACCAGGCAGAGAATCTCCTCCACTTGCACTCATACTGGAGGCGGGTGGAGGGCCCACGAGCGTTCAAGATGGTAGCCCTGACGGGCTCAGTACAGCTTGACACTAACGGGTCGGGCCCTGCAGTGGCCAGACCCAGAGTTGAGGGCGACGGGGGTCCCAGCTGGGACAGAAGGTCCCTCCGGTCGGGTAGGCGCCATGGCGTGCCGCAGCAGAGCCTCCGGAGTAGTGGGAACCACGGTCTCCCCGGCCAGAAGGGGGCCACCAAGAGGAGCCTGTGACCTCTCTGGAGGACCCTCTGCAACGTCGGCAGGATTAAAGGTAGTGGGGGGAACGCGTACAGGAGCCCGTCGGGCCACTCGTGCCCTAGGGCATCCTGACCCAGAGGACTGGTCTCCTCTGTCCAGGAGAACCAGAGGGGGCAGTGAGCCGAGACGCCCGAGGCGAAGAGGTCCACCACCGCTCTGCCGAAGAGGACCCAAATCATCCCCACTACCTCCGGATGAAGCCGCCACTCTCCTGGGGGAGGCTTGTGTCGGGACAGGAAGTCTGCCACCTGATTCCTGACCCCTGGCAGGTATATCGCCCGCAGGCTGAGGAGGCGAGGAGCGGCCCACGTCAGAAGGCCCCGGGACACCTGCAGCAGCTGTGCAGACCCGGTGCCCCCCTGGTGGTTGATCTGGGAGACAGTGGACACATTGTCCGACCGAACCAGTACGTGCCTCCCCCATAGGTGAGGTAAAAAGTGCTCGAGTGCTCGGTGTACAGCACGGAGCTCCAGCACATTGATGTGGCGTGTGCGGTCCCGCGCAGACCACTGCCCTTGGGCAGGCCTGCCGCGCCAAACAGCACCCCACCCCGAGAGGGAGGCATCTGCGGTGACAGTCTCCCGGAAGGAGGTGATAGTGCCCAAGGGCACACCCCCCAGCAGGAATGCCCCGTCTTTCCAGGGTGCCAGGGCATGGACACATACCCGCGACACCCTGACTAGCCTGTGCCTTTCGGCATCCAGGCGAAGGCTGTTCAGCCACATCTGCAGGGGGCGTAGCCTCAGCAGGCCCAAAGGCACAACAGCCGAGGCGGCTGTTAATCTGCCCAAAAGCTGCAGGAACTGGAGGTAAGGCAGCCGTCTGCCCCTCCTGAATCGGGGGAGGAGCCGCAGGATGTCACTCACACGCCGCGGTGAGAGACAGGCCCTCATGGTCACCGAGTCGAGTACCAATCCTAAGTAGGCGACTCGCTGGGAGGGAGCCAGACAGCTCTTCCCTCTGTTCACTGTGAGCCCTAGTTTGGCCACATGCGACAAAAGGAGGGCCGTGTCTGCCACCACTTGTTCTCGGGACGGCGCGCATATCAGCCAGTCGTCCAGGTACGGCAGAACCTTCATACCCTGTGCCTGCAGGGGAGCGAGGGCTGCCGCCACGCACCTGGTGAAAACCCTTGGGGACAGGGAGAGCCCGAACGGGAGCACCCTGAACTGGTAATGGCGGTCCTGATAGGCGAACCTCAGGAACCGCTGGTGCTGTGCCGCAATCGGCACGTGAAAGTAAGCGTCCTGTAGATCTACCGTCGTAAACCACTCCCCCTGACCGACCGCACGCAGAACATCTGCTGAGGTCAGCATCCGGAAGGGCAGGGCCTTCATGTACCCGTTGAGGCCTCTCAGGTCCAAGATGGGACGAAGGCCGCCGTCTTTCTTGCTGACAAGAAAGTAGGTTGAGTAGAACCCCTGGGGCTGCAGCAGGGGGTCTACCGGCACAATGGCGCCCTTGGCCAGCAGGACGGACAACTCCTGAGTCAGAGCCAGAATGTTCGCCGGGTCTCTGATGATGGTCATCTTGACCCGGCCGGAGGTAGGGGGCCGGTGTCGGAACTGCAGTACGTACCCGTGGGTTAAGGTGGAAATTACCCAGGGGTCCGACGAGCAGGCAGCCCAGTGACTGAGCTGCTGCCGGGAAAAGCAGCCGACGACCGGCCACGTGGCCCTAGCGCCGTCTCCCCCGGCCTCTGGACGTGCCGGGGGGGGCGATGGTCGAGGCCAACACCCCGACGCTGCTGGGGCGGTCCGCGCACAGGGGGGCGAAATCCCCCGGCAGGCTGTCCAACGGGCCGTTGGGAGCTGCGCTGGCTGCTGGGGGCGACGTCCAGGGGCGGACGAAGGGCCCCTCGGTTTACTGGAAGCGGGCGCCCTCCTGTGAAGGTGCACCAGTCGCTGCCTGGTCTCATCGGCCAGGGCGGTGCGGTTCAGAGCTTCCAGGGCAGTTGCCCCAAACAGCTCCCCCGGTTCTGCCGGTGCCTGACGAAGAACCCTACGAGCAGTCTCCGTCAGGGGTGACTGCACCAGCCAGACATGACGGCGCGTGTGCACCAGGGTGGACATCAGCCGCCCCAGTTCCCTCGTCTGGGAGGCAAAAGCCTGTAGGGACACATCGCACAAGTCCCGTGTGGAATCATCCACCTGTGCATCCTGCAGGGAGGTGGAGAGAGCCAGTAGCAGATGAGAAAGGGTGTTCCCCAGCCGGCCGATGCGCGCCGCTGTTTCATAAGCCTTACAAATATGCCCATCAGTAACCCTACACTGGGTAGAGGGGCACTTGGGATCTGGCTTCAGAGCCTCATCAGGAGCCACTATCAGTGCTGCAATGGAGGGCTCGATGGGGGGCATGTGGTGGAGACCAGCCACTGCAGCGTCCTCCATCGCCGTCAGAGCACGGTCATCAGCTGTTAGCCTGGAGAGGGCTGTGACATCTCTCCAGCATGAGTGCAGCTCCCTCAAAAAATCCGACGAAGGCGGAATGGTGAATTCCACCAGAGAAGGATTGCGCCTGTGGAAGGCGCTAGAGGCCACCTCCGCACGCGGTGCATCCAGCTGCAAGTGTGCCAGGGCAGTGCGGATAATGCTCTGCACGGAGGAACAAACCGTCCCCTCCCGAGAGCCCTGGGCAGATGAGTGCGAGGAGAACCCCGAGCGCTGTGAGGCCGGGTCCCCTGATGACACGTTGAAGTGGCTCGCCGAGGCTGCAATGGAGATTGCGTCCTCTGGCAGCGGCGGTGGCGACCCCAGAGCAAACTCTGGCACGGCAGGTTCCACCTGGCCAGTACCAGGTTGCAGATTGAGGAGGAGCGCCTTCATCTGCTCCATGTCGGCAGCCAAGCGATCTACCTTCGAGGAGAGCTGGCTCGTCATCCGCCGTCGTTTGGGGGCCCCCACCACTCTCTTCGCCGATCGCTTCAGAGAAGACCCCGGCTGGGATGAGGGGAGGCTGGCCGACGGCCCCGGCTGCTGCCGTCCACACGAATGTGTCGGTGGGAGCGGTCACGCTGCCGTCACCACGGATGTGCCGGTGGGAGAGGGGAGCGGACGCGCTGCAGTCACCACGTAGGTGTCGGTGGGAGAGGGGAGCGGAAACGCTGCCGTCACCACAGCGAGCACGCTGCCGTCACCACCAATATGAAGGCGGGAGAGGGGAGGGCCACGCTACCGTCAGCACGGATGTGTCAGTGGGAGAGGGGAGCGGAAACGCTGCCGTCACCACAGCGAGCACGCTGCCGTCACCACCGATATGCAGGTGGGAGAGGGGAGCAGCCACGCTACCGTCAATACGGGTGTGTCAGTGGGAGAGGGGAGCGGAAACGCTGCCGTCACCACAGCGAGCACGCTGCCGTCACCACCGATATGCAGGTGGGAGAGGGGAGCAGCCACGCTACCGTCAATACTGGTGTGTCAGTGGGAGAGGGGAGCGGAAACGCTGCCGTCACCACAGCGAGCACGCTGCCGTCACCGCCAATATGCCGGCGGGAGAGGGGAGGGCCACGCTGCCATCACCACGGCTATGAGAAAAGGCAAAAAAGGCGTCTTTACTCAAAAAGAAGAGAACAATCCTCTCTTGTTTCTTTTCCTCTTTTTTTTTTTTTTTTTTTTTTTCAAGAAAAAAAATAACTGCAAGGAAAAATAATAATGTCACATCAGTAAGTGGGAGAGGGAGCGAATGCTGCCGTCACCCTGAACGAGCCGGTGGGAGAGGGAGCGGAAAGGCGCTGTTCTTTTCCTTTCTTATATTTTTTTTTTAAAGAAAAAATAATCTGCAAGGAAAAAAATAATGTTGTCACATTAATAAAGTGGGAGAGCGAAACGCTGCCGTCACCACAAGTGTGCCGGTGGGAGAGGGGCGTGGCCTTCACCACGGCTGTAAGAAGGACAAAAAAGGTGTCTTTTTTTTTTTTTTCCCAAAAGAAAAAAATAATCCCTTTCTGTCTTTTTTTTTTTTTTTTTTTTTTTTTCAGCAGAAAAAATAACTGCACAGAATATTCAGGTGTCGGGCGCAGCCAACAGCTTACCTTCTGTCAGCTGGGCCAGGGGGGCGGGGAGACGCCACCGCCGCAACGAACACCAATAAATACCGCGCGGCCACAGCCTCTCGGAGGACGACAGAGATCGTTACTCCTACCTTACGGCACGAAGCTGCACCGGGGCCGGCGGTTTAGGGAGGAAAGGAAGAAGCTTTCAACCAGCCTTCTATTTCCGTCCTGTACTTCAGCGCGATGCGAGAAGAATAAGGAGTCGATCCCATGCTTGACGCCGGAAGATATACCCTTCCGGGGGTCATGCAGGGGTCACGGGTGACGTGACATTGTTGGTATTGTACTCGACATGCGCATGCGCGAGGGGAGATATCCAGTGCTTACAGCACCGCCTGGCGGTCAGTAGGGACGAAATAGAACCACATTCATTGATGAAATTACATAAGGGATGGAAAGGGGGGATGGCAGTTTTACAGGGGGGATGGATGATTTGGACCGTTTTTATTTCAGGGGGGGATGATTTGGACCGTTTTTATTTCAGGGGGGGATGATTTGGACCATTTTTATTTATGGGGGGGATGCCGTCTCCCCTCATCCCCCCTCAACTCCAGTACTGCCAATACTGATGAACACCTAAGAAAGGTGTTCTTACCTATCGGGACACAGTGGATCTGCCATGATCCATTTTCTTCCACTGCAGGGCCTCCATCCTGGATGAATGCAAACCACTGAAAAAGCTCTTCTTCCTTCCATACTGGGATGTTTGGGTGTTCGGCTCGGACATGTATTAACTCAAATCTAATGACATTTCTGCTTGGATTCCAGAGGACAAGGGCGCCACGTTGAGTCTCTCAGACCAGATAGAGATGGCGGCCCAGGTGGCCTCAGGCATGGCTTATCTGGAGCTGCAGAACTACATCCACAGAGATCTGGCGGCCAGGAACGTGCTGGTGGGGGAAAACAACATCTGCAAGGTGGCCGACTTCGGCCTGGCCAGGGTTTTCATGGTGGGTTTGACACCTAACCCCTAAGCTGCGTTTTTAAATGACACCAGAACAAGCCTTTGCTGACAAACATGTGCCTTATTTTTATCATTATAACAGGATCATACAGTCAAACAGAAAATAGAAACAAAAAAAAACAAGAAACAAGAAAAATTAAAGCTGCAAGCAGCGATGAACAGGCCCTCACACCCTTGTGCAGGTTCAGGCTGCAGTGGAAGCTTGTATGACTTCATGTAGATTCTTCAGGCCTGGACATTTAGCGGATGAAACCACCCATGACTCTCTATATCAAACCATTCAAAAGTTATGGCAGAAAATAAGAATCAGATATGGACCAATCAGAAGAAGGGGGGGCGCTTTTTGGCATCTAGCATTCGCCACGGTAACACTTTTGAAAGAGAAAAGTAAAGGATGGAGACGCACATTTTGATGTATAACAGACCTGGGTGCACGTTACGGTTCGGGCTCTGAAGCGGCGGAAGAAATGGCATAAATTTTGCCAAAATGACATGATTAATTCAAAATGGCCGACTTCCTGTTGGGTTTCGGCCATGGCGCCAAGAGACTTTTCTTTAAGTTGTGACATGATAAAGGTGTGTACCGATTTTCGTGCATGTACGTCAAACCATATTGTGGGGCTTGAGGCACAAAGTTTTCTAGGGGGCGCTGTTGAGCCGTTAGGCCACGCCCATTAATGCAAACCACTAAATGTCAAATTTTTTGCCAGGCCTGGCTTGGTGAAAAATTTGGTGACTCTTGGGGCACGTTTAGGTGTTAAAAAGGGCCTCCTTTCGTCGGGGGGAAAAAAAATTAAAATTCCTACAGATACAATAGGGTCTTCGCACTGTAAGTGCTCGGGCCCTAATAACCCCCAAAAACCAGAAATAAACCCCCCAAAAAAGTAACATATATTGCCAGATAATCATCAGACACAGGGCCAATATAAATGAAAAGGAATGAAACCCTTTATTATATTGTCAGCATCCATACCCTCCACGAAGTTCAGCAAAGGCTGCCAGATCCTCTATAAGGTCTCAGTGGATCCCTGAACAGTTACCTGATCTTTTCCAGTTTGAGATGAGCCACAACTTCCCTGATCCAGTGTTAGATGATGGTGGAGCAGAGTCTTTCCATTTAAACCAAATCAGTCTCCGAGCCAGGAGGGAACAAAAGGCCATCATGTTGGTTTCCCGCCGCATAAATAGAGGAGAGTCCACAGGAGCCAAACAGAGACTTTTTCCAAAATATGTGGGGATATATTGCTCTAAGATGTTCTGCCAAAATAAAAAAAGTTTAGGACAAGTCCAAAACATGTGCAGCAGAGTAGCAGGGGCCCGGCTGCATCTATCACATGTGGGATTTATTTCAGCATTGATCCTTGAAAGCTTGACCTTAGACCAGTGTAAACCATGAACAATTTTGAACTGGATGACGGCAAACCTTAGACATATAGAGGATGAAAAAATATTCTTAATTATTTTCTGCCAGGTTTCTTCTGGGATTGCCTCATCAAAGTCAGTCTCCCACTCACTTCTAAGAAGGTTTAAAGCTGTCAGATTGTGTGACATGTGCCTTTTATTTTATCTTTTTCTTTTAGAAAGAAAACGAAGACGTGTATGAGGCTAAAGAAGGAACTAAATTCCCTGTTAAGTGGACGGCTCCTGAAGCCATGCACGAGAACCGCTTCAGCATCAAATCTGACGTCTGGTCCTTCGGGGTCTTGCTGTACGAGATCGTGACGTTCGGCCAGATGCCTTACCCAGGTGAAGTTCTGCGCAACAATCAGAAAAAAACCTTCCAAAGCAAATGTTTTGGTCTCACATTTCCCCCTAACTCACTCACTGTCTTGTTCTCGTAGACCTGACGAACATGCAGGTGGCCCAGAAGATCACGCAGGGCTACCGGATGTCGTGTCCCGCCAACTGCCCCAAAATCCTCTACGCTGTCATGGAAGACTGTTGGAGAGAAAACGAGAAGGACCGGCCCACGTTTGAAACGCTCCAATGGAAGCTGGAGGAGTTCTTCGACATGGACGTAAGCTCCTACGATGACGCCGCGCGCTACTAGAACCGCCCAGGCTCCAGCTGGAAGTATTAAACGCCGTCTAAAGAAAATCACTCAAATTAACAACGGTGGCAAATGTAATTCTAAATTTCACTTGTGTTAAAAAAGAAGGATGTTGACTCTTGACACGCAGAGATGCCTGTCACCACGGTGACAGTGGATTCCAACGTGCCTACTCATGACTTGTTGGGCGCTCCGTCAGACGGATGGCACGTCCTGGTAATCTGGAGCGACCGGCTGCTCCGGTTTTAAAGCACGCATTCTCCCCGGAGTAAGACTCAGGTCTATTTAAGAGCTATCAAGCAGCTCTTTTTTGTTTTGTTTTTAAGTTCTGCTGTCTTGGAAAGAAACCGGTCCTCCACCAGAGTCTCAAACTACCAAATGTGTTCAAAGGTTTTGTGGAAAGAGATGAGACCCGTGTTCCCAAATGTGCAACATGGATGCCGAATCATGCAAAAAAATGTGTTTCAGGGGTTAAATGATGCTTTTTAAAAAGGAAAAAACCTAAAGGACATGGCTTGTTTTACTAATGAAAGGTGGAGTGAAATGAACACTGATTGTGGCCCAGACACTTCAGCCTTATTATTGTCCACACTTTGGAAATCCTTGTACTGTTGTTTTGTTTTCTGATCTCCAAATGTTCGACTCACAGGAATGTTTCCCCTCACACCTCCCTCACTGAACACGTTTTTCCCGGCCGTGCACAGCGTGATGACGCGAGTGTGATCTCAGTTCTGTGGGAGGAACACGGTGCTTTCACTGCCGCTCCAACCCAAACGTCTGACAGCCCGACTGGTCCAGCCTGGTACTTTCTCATGATCTGTTGTGTGTTTTATGTGATGAACAAGTTTTGTTTTTGTTTAATTGTATATTAGAACCATGAAAGTGTTTATATTGAATCTCATTGTATTTTAACTTAATTATCCAGCATGATTAAATGAATTTTCATGTAGTATGGTGTGTCTGGGTTGCTTTTAAGGTGGCGCTGGACTGCAGTTTGAAGTCAAATAGGCTCCTGACACTGTGATGGGTTATTTCAGCTGTGGAGTAGCTCGATGGTTGCTATGGTAGCGACACTCAGCATGTGAAATACCTGCCGTTGGTAACGTGGTCTGAGGTCTTAGCCAAGTTCAACCGTAGACCAGTGTTGTACAAGTTCCTACTTCTCATGAACTAGTTCAACCATTTTAACTTTGAACAAGTTCAAATTCAGTTAATTTCAATATTTTTAGGTGAGAAGTTCGAATGAAACGCCCCCCTATCCTAAAATTGTTCACTGTATACAATCATGTATTTCCTAGTGGTTTTTTAACTGTATTCAGAGACTGTAAATCTTCAACAATGTAGTCCATTATCAGTGTTTCTACCTTTTGCAGGTAAATCCTCCCCCTGAAGGTGCAGCAGAGGGACTGGGGTCGTTTGGGGCTGTTGGGTCTTCTTGCTCTTTCTGGGAACTTTTTTGATTGTCAAGGACTTGCAGATATTTTCTCACACTGGACGTTTGCTTTAACTCCACATGACGTTTACAATGTGAAGTTGACGAGGCAGACGCTCTGACTTGTTTTCTCAGGTGGACATAACTTGCACAGAAAGGTTAGATTTCTACCGTCGGACTCTTTGGGAGACGATGTGTAAAATTCCCACAGATAATGATAAGGATCATCATCTGACGTCTCGCTGATGCTGCGTCTGCAACGTCTCTCTCTTCACTGGTCATGTAAAGATGCACCGGGCTCGGGCCACCGTTGCCATGGAGCTGGTCCCGTTGCTATGCTAGTGTGCACTGCATTGTGGGTAATGTAGTGTGAAGTCATCGCCTCGAGTATTTTAACCCTTGTGCCGTCTTCGGGTCAAGGAAGAAGGAAGGGAAGAAGGGAGGGAGAAAAGAAGGATGGAAGGAAGAGAGGATGGGAGAAAAGGAAGGAAGGAAGGGAGGAAAGAAGGAAGGAAGGGAGAAAACAAGGAAGGAAGGAAGGGAGAAAAGAAAGAAGGAAGGGAGAAAAGAGGAAGGGAGAAGGAAGAAGAGAGCAGGAGGAAAGGACAGGAGAATTAGGTCATTTTGACCCAAAGACAGTACAAGGGTTAAATGTGCGCGCCGCCCGCTGGTGAAATAAGGATTATTCCGTAATAATTGGACCTAAACAGTGAAGCTGAAACTCGCATAATCTGAACAGTTCAAATTCCAGTTTATCTGCAGAATGAACAAGTTCAATTTCTCTATTTGCAAATATGTTGCGTTCAGTTCAACGTTCTCACAGAAATGAACGGCTGCTCATTGGCATCCGTAGTCCCTGACCCGCTGAAAACTGCAAGTCAAACAGGAAGAAAACATGATGAATAAATAAAAAACCTTTGGACAAGCACATCAAAATAAAATAATTTTACATATTAACTGAAATCCTTTGCATCCTTAACGTTTAATCTAAAAGCAAAGTCACAAAAGAAACATACAGGACTGTCTCAGAAAATTAGAATATTGTGATTTTCTGTAATGCAATTACAAAAACAAAAAAGAAGGTGGGTTCCATGATTGGGTATAAAAGGAGCCTCCACAAACATGCTCAGTCATTCACAAGCAAGGATGGGGCTTTTGTCCACAACTGCGTGAGAAAATAGTTGAACAGTTTAAGAACAACATTTCTCAAAGCAAAATTGCAAGGAATTTAGGGATTTCAACATCTACGGTCCATAATTTCATCAAAAGGTTCGGAGAATCTGGTGAAATCACTGCACGTAAGCGCCACGGCCGGAAACCAAGACTGAATGACCCTGACCTTCGATCCCTCAGACGGCACTGCCTTAAAAAACCCACATGAGTGTGTAAAGGATTTCACCAAATGGGTTCAGGAAAACTTCAGAAAACCACTGTCAGTAAATACAGTTCGTCACTACATCAGTAAGTGCGGGTTAAAACTCTACCATGCAAAGCAAAAGCCGTTTATGAACAACATCCAGAAACGCCGAGCTCATGTAAAATGGACTGATGCACAATGGAAAAGTGTTTTGAGGTCTGATGAGTCCACTTTCCAAATAGTTTTTGGAAACACTGGACGTCGTGTCCTCCGGACCAAAGAGGAAGCGGAACCATCCGGACTGTTATCAACGCAGAGTTCCAAAGCAGCATCTGTGGGGGTGCATTAGTTCCCATGGGGGTGCATTAGTTCCCATGGCAGGGGTGACTTACATTTCTGTGAAGGAACATAAATGCTGAAAAGTACATACAGATTTTGGAGCAACATATGCTGCCATCCAAGCCACGTCTTTTTCATGGACGCCGCTGCTTATTTCAGCAAGACAATGCCAAGCCACATTCTGCACGTGTTACAACAGCGTGGCTTGGAAGTAAGAGAGTCCAGGTTCTCCCCTGGCCCGCTTGCAGTCCAGACCTGTCTCCCTTTTGAAAATGTGTGGCGCATTATGAAGCGTAAAATACGACAAAGACCCCGGACTGTTGAACAACTGAAGCCGTTAATCAAGCAAGAATGGTAAAGAATTCCACATGAGAAGCTAAGAGAATTAGGCTGTATCCGAACTTGCATACTGTATAGTGTATATACTGATTTGGCCAATATGTAGTAAGTAGTATGCTGTATGTGAACATAAGAAAATCTGCAGTGTGCGAAAAATACCCGGATGTCTTACTGATTTGGAACAAAATCCGCAGCATGCATCAGACCAGTCTAGCTCGCCTACTAGAATCATGGATGTATTATAGTACTGGATGGGACACAAAAAATGGCTGCCCATTCATTTCAATGCATTTTGCTCAGCCAGCGCATACGCATGGATGTATTATAGAACTGGATGGGAAATTGAAAATGGCCGCCCATTCATTTCAATGCATTCTGCTCAGCCAGCGCATACGCCGAAAAAATCTCTGACTTCCGGGTTTACTTCCGCATACACGGGCCCATAGAGCATGCGCAGTTGAGTCACCTCCCATGATGCTCTGGGGCCTCCCATCATGCCCCGGGGCAATGAGTATTCATATATGTATTAATATAATATATTAATTCATGTATATTATTACATGTATAGTATTACATATATTATTAATGTATTAATATAATATAATTATATAATATATATTAATATAATACATCCGTGGAATGCAGGACACGGCTGTGACGTCAGCCGTGACGTCACGCCCAGAAAGAGACTTTTCTTTGACTTTTCTGGCCGTTATAAAACATTTTTGACGGATATAAAGTCCATGACTTAAAAATATAGAATACAAAGATTAGTAATTGCCGGTGATTACAGCTGGAGGTGTCCTGTGAACAGTTTTAGAGGCTTCTCTTTCACTATTGCGGTCTATGGGAAAAAAGCTTTCTGGGCCCCATGGGATTTTTGTTGCAGTACCGCGGCTGGACACTGGAAAAAATCGGCACACCTTCTGAGCGCGAGACTGGGGGGCTGGCATCATGGATCCATTATAAAAAGCCGAAAAAATTCCTGACTTCCGGGTTTACTTCCGCTTTATGCGGCCCATAGAGCATGCGCAGTTGAGTCACCTCCCATGATGCTCTGGGTTAGAAAAACCCAGAGCATTTTTCTGGGTTGAAAAATCGGCGTGCCTTCTGAGTGCGAGACCCGGGGGCGGACAGCGCTTTTTTTTTTGTCAAAGCTTTATTGAGAGAAAACACAAGTGCAGGACAAAACAGCGGCGATCAGACAGCACAATTTTGTGATGGCAGAAAGGACTAGTTGCACCGTGGAGAAGGAGGAATATAAATGTAAGTAACTTTAATATATAACCTTTTTAATTCAATTTAGTGCAAGGACAACGATTAAAAATTGTGACAAAGCTACGTTGCCTATTTGTAATGAATGTAGAACTTGTCATATTTGTCCTAATAACGTTAATACAAAGCGATAACGTAACGTTAAGTCAGCTAAAGTAACGTTACTGTTAACGATAGAAAGCTGTCAAGAAGAAAACAATATATAACTTAAAATCTATTTGTTTGTTTTTTTTTGTTTTTTTTCAGTTCTTTATTAACAGAACAAACAATCAAACAATACAAAAGCAAGTCTTATCAATGAAATATCAAACATCAGAACATCAGCCAGGGGGTAGGCTGCTAAATAAATACAGAAAACAAGGTGCACAAATCACAAGTTTTCATAGCTTTCTTGTTATTCGACTCACAAATACTTTGTATGTACTGTTCAGTTTCCTTTTGGAATGCAATAAAGCATGGTTTCGAGCGAGTAAATTTACCTTTGTGTATGTGATACTTCCCTAATATTATTATCAAGTTTATGACATACAGTTCTTTCTGTTTCTTACTTTTGACATCGTGGACACCAAAAAGTACATTGTTCCAATCTAAAGAAAAATCAGTCAATCTTCAAGGTGATGTAACGGGTTACTTCTCTCCAGAAGATGGCAGTAGAGTTACAGAGCCAAAATAAGTGTATTACAGTTTCAGGTTCAGATTCACACAGGGAGCAATTCACACACAAATCTTTCTTAAATTTTAACAAATAATGTTTGGCTGGGTAATATCTATGAATTAGTTTGTAAGACACTTCTCTAACTTTATTTGTAATTAGATATTTGTATGGAAGGTTCCATATATGGATCCAATTCAGTCCAGGAACAATATTAGACCAGTACGGAACAACATATGGAGTAGAGGTGATGTCAGTCTGAAAAAGAGATCTCGCCCCACTGGTGTTAATATAGGATCTAAGGGAGGACAGACTGGTTTACCAGCGCCCCTTAATAGATTTAGAATACCAGACGGAACAGCATCCATTACAACTGCAAAGTCTTTTGGGGTCACAGGAACACCATAAACTGTAAGGAATTCAGTGTAATTTAGCAGATTACCATTTTCATTAAGCAGTTGGGTAACTAAAATAATGTTGTTGTTGAACCATGAGTTAAGAAATAGGGATTTATTTTTATATTTGATTTGTTGATTGTTCCAAATAAAGCATCTATGTGGAGAGAAATTGTGCTTATAGATTAAGGACCATGCTAACAACATTTGTTTATGAAAGTTTGACAAAGTTAATTCAATTCAATTCAATTCAATTTTATTTATATAGCGTCTAATACAACAGATGTTGTCTCTAGACGCTTTCCAGAGATCCAGAACATGAACATGAACATGAACATAAACATAAACATAAACCCCCGAGCAATTATTATATAAACAATGGCAGGTAAAAACTCCCATAGTGGGAGAAAAGCCTTAAGCCAAACAGTGGCAAGGAAAAACTCCCCTTTAGGAGGGAAGAAACCTTGAGCAGGACCAGGCTCATAAGGGGGGACCCTCCTGCCGAAGGCCAGACTGGGGGAGTCAGGGACGTCAACAGCACACAGCAGGCCGGTGGAAGCAGCAGCGGGATGACCAGAGGTGGGGGGGGGGGGCGTCAGCAGCACACAACAGTCATGTGGAAGCAGCAGCGGGATGACCAGAGGGGGGGGGGTGCAGGCAGGCGGAAGCAGCAACAGCAGACATCCACGTAGGCAGGTGGAAGCAGCAACGGGATGACCGGGAATGGGGGGGAGGGCCAAACACAGGCCAGAACGCAGCTCCCGAGGCTCCAGCCTGCAAACATACACAAAAGAGAAAAAAAAGGGGGGCCGGCACAGGAAACTACAGGAACGATGGACAAAAATGATAGCTATGAGATATTTATAATTAAAAAAATGGTAATGGAGAAGAGAGGCAGGGAAAAGGAGAGGAGAAGAAGGGTGAGAGGCACCGCCCAGCGGATCATGTCGGTGCCCCCCTGCAGCATAAGCCTGTAGCAGCATATCTACCGCAAAGCTATATTTGAGACTAACTATTATAGTTTTGTTCTATAGCTTCGACTATGACTACTGACTCTAACACACTAGAGTTTACACTACCTAGAGATTTACCAACACCAGCTAGAGGTTTACTAAACACTAACTATAGGCTTTACTAAACAGAAAGGTTTTAAGTTTAGTTTTAAAGGTGGAGGTGGTGTCAGCCTCCTTAACCCAGATTGGAAGTTGGTTCCAAAGTAATGGTGCCTGATAGCAGAACGCCCGCCCTCCAAATCTACATTTAGATACTCTAGGAACTACGAGTAAACCTGCACCCTGGGAGCGGAGAGCTCGGCCGGGAACATAAGGCACTATCAAATCTTGTAAATACTGCGGAGCTAAGCCGTTTTGGGCTTTATATGCAGGTAATAAAATTTTAAATTGAATTCTGAATTTTACAGGTAGCCAATGGAGCGACGCTAACACTGGAGAGACGTGGTCTCTCCTGCTGATTCCTGTCAGCACTCGTGCTGCTGCATTCTGGATCAGCTGGAGCCTATTCAGCAAATTACTTGGACATCCTGCTAACAACACATTACAGTAATCCAGTCTAGAAGATACAAACGCATGAACTAGTTTTTCTGCATCCCTCTGCGAGAGGATTTTCCTAATTTTTGCAATATTACGGAGATGGAAAAACGCTATTTTACAAACCTGATTAACATATGGTTTAAACGACAAATCCTGATCGAAAACAACACCAAGGTTTCTCACAGTTGCACTGGAAGCCATCACAACACCATCTAGTCCCTTCCTAAAATGCTCTGGACCAAGAATGATAACCTCTGTTTTATCTGAATTTAGAAGCAAGAAATTTCTGGACATCCAGTCCTTGATGTCCCTAAGACATGCCTGAAGTTTAACCAACGGTTCTGTCTCATCCGGCTTCATAGACAAATAGAGCTGCGTATCATCAGCATAGCAATGAAAGTGTATGCCGTGATTCTGGATTATACTTCCCAACGGCTGCATGTATAAACTAAACAAGATTGGCCCTAGCACTGAACCCTGCGGAACACCATAACAGACCCTTGACTGTTCTGAAGAAACCTCATGTACATGAACAAACTGGAACCTGTCAGATAGATATGATTAAACCAACGTAGAGCTGTCCCTTTAATCCCAACAACATGCTCTAACCTGTGCAGTAAAATGCCATGATCAACAGTGTCAAAAGCAGCACTGAGGTCCAGTAAAACCAATATGGACACTAATCCCTTATCTGAGGCCATAAGAAGGTCAAGGGAAGTTTTTAAGGGAAGTTTTTCTATTTTATAGTCACATAACACATATTCAAGACCTCCAATGGTAGAAAAAATAAATTTGGGTATAAAATTCCAAGTGGACGTAGGATTATGTAGGAACTGCTTTATCCAGTTAACTTTAAAGGTGTTGTTGAGGGTGGTAAAGTCAAGAAAATTTAGACCACCAGAATCATAAGTGTTCATAATAACAGACTTTTTTACATAATGCGTCTTGTTTTTCCAAATAAAATTAAATAATAACTTGTCAATGGTGTCATGGCACACATTCTGTGGCCTCAAATTATTTCTCTTTTGCACCACCTGGTGGTAGTTTAGTAGTGTAAGTTAAGCGTTTCTGAGTGGTTAGTTCAGATCATGTGACTCAGTCAGCCAGGAAAAGCTCTCCATGCGGTCAGAGAGACAGCTTCTCTCCTCTTTTCTTCGCGTTTGTGCCTTGGAGACTCTTTGCTTGTAAGTTCATCACCTTTTAATGTTTTGGGGAAATTTATATACTTATATATTACTTGAAATTCATATGTTTAGTTTGTTAAAAATACTAAGCCAAGCTAAATGTAGCTTCTTGTCGTAACAGGTGTACGTAAGCAATGTAAATTCATTTATGCTGTATATTTTTTGTAACTAAAGCTTTGTTAATTTGTTTATTTCAGTTTTACATAAAGAATGGAAAGAAGAGAAACTGTGTTCGACTTTCTCTGAATCCTGTCTGTTAGCTATCTGTCAGTGGTGCATAGATGATACACGTATCAGGGACAGAATAGTAAAAAAGCAACGCTACAGCGGGCACAACAGCTCAAGAAAGCAAGCTTCACCTCAAGTATTCCTCACACATCATCACGCTCCATACGCCTGGTAGGCAACGGCAATACATGATGTCGGAGAAAGCATTAAAGGGTGAAGATGCAAAGGAGCAAAATGAAACTCTCAAGACCAGATCCAGAGCCTCAGCTTCATCACGTGGATCAAGCAGCTCATCAGCTAGCACCGCTGCTGCCAAGGCCCGTGCCAAGCTAGAGGCAGCCCGAGCCAAGGCCGAGTTCATCAAGAAGGAATCTGAAATTATGATTGAAAAAGCTAAACTCAAAGTGACAGAGGCTCGTATGGAAGCAACACTAAAGCATGATGGAGAAGTGGCCGCAGCCATCGCTGAGACAGAGGTGCTAGAGGCAGCAGCAGGAAGCGATCATGGAGAGAACTCAGATTCAGGTGACATCTCCGAACGCATCCGCGACTACATAAAGAGCCAGTCCCAGCTGGGATTAACGACTCCTGTAGAGGCTGAGCCATATCAACCAGTAGAACCTATTATCCATGTACTCAGACCTGAAACACCAACGAGGCAGAATCGCCTTACAGCTCAAAATGTTACAGCTCTTACCGAAATGCTTAATAATGAGGAAGTACAGCAACCTCAAAAGTTAACACCAGCGCCTCATCCCATCTCACCGGCACCTCCATTCACTTTTTCACCTATTGCTCCAAAAACACTACTCACTGGAGATAACAATGTGGGTGATGTTGCTAGGTACTTAGCACGACGTGAGCTTATTACCTCAGGACTTACCAAGTTTGATGATCGTCCTGAGAGCTATTGGGCGTGGAAATCCTCCTACATGAACACCATAGACGGGTTGCAATTATCAGCTAGTGAGCAGCTAGAACTTCTATCAAAATGGTTGGGTGAGCATTCAGCACGTCACGTGAGGAGGATTCGAGCCGTGCATGTAGGAGATCCAACTAAAGGCCTAGTAAAGGTGTGGGAGCGCTTGGAAGACTGCTATGGCTCTCCTGAGGTAATAGAAAAGTCTCTCTTTGACAGGATCGACAACTTTCCAAGGATAAGTAATAAAGATGCCAACAAACTCCGTGAGCTTGGAGATCTTCTACAGGAAGTGGAGTCTGCTAAATATGAAGGTTTCTTGCCAGGACTCGCTTATCTAGACACAGCTCGCGGCGTAGCGCCTATTGTAGATAAGCTACCTTATGGTCTTCAAGAGAAGTGGATGGCTCAAGGTTCTCAGTACAAAACTCTACGTAAAGTAGCCTTTCCTCCATTTTCATTCTTCTGTGACTTTGTCAGCAGAGAGGCACGGACACGCAACGACCCAAGTTTTGCTCTTTCATCAGGACCAGACAGGACAGGTCTGACAAAAATGGAGCAGCCTGTAAAAAGACAAGTGAAAAGCTCAGTCTATACCCACAAGACGGAAGTCTTACCAGAGACTGCGAGTCAGACAAGAGGTTCAAGCGGTCATTTAGATGATGTTGACAAAAAATGCCCTCTACATAAGAAACCCCATCCTCTCAGATGCTGCCGAGGGTTTGGGAACAAACTCCTACAGGAACGTAAGACTTTCTTAAAAGAAAATGGCATCTGCTTCAGATGCTGTGCTACAACCACTCATCTGGCCAGGAATTGCAACATAGCAATCAGATGTAAGGAATGTAATAGTGACACTCACATCGCAGCTCTTCATCCGGGACCACCCCCTTTAACACCAATCGAGCAAGGCGGGGAGGGAGAGACCGAGGCTGCTCAACCTGATGTTACTTCTAAATGTACTGACGTCTGTGGAGATGAGAGAGGCTCAAGGTCGTGCTCGAAGATCTGCCTAGCTAAAGTGTATCCAGAAGGCAGCCCAGAGAAAGCAGTGAAGCTTTACATAATTTTAGATGAACAGAGTAATCGCTCACTCTGCAGAACCGAGTTCTTCGACCTGTTGAACATCGAAGGAGTAAGCTCAGCATACACACTCCGTACCTGTGCAGGCGTGATAGAAACCACAGGCAGGAGGGCCACAGGGTTCATAGTGGAGTCCCTAGATGGATCGACAAAGGTAAAACTGCCAACTCTGATTGAATGTAATGACGTGCCAGATAACCGGACAGAAATACCGACTCAAGAGGCAGCGCAGGTGTATGCTCACCTAAAACCTATTGCTCATTGCATTCCTCCACTGGACCCAGAAGCCCAGATTCTCATTCTCTTGGGTCGTGACATCCTTCAGCTCCATAAAGTGCGAGAGAAGCGGAATGGACCCCACAACACCCCCTATGCACACAGACTTGATCTGGGTTGGGTTGTGGTAGGAGACATCTGCCTAGGATCAGTGCACAAGTCTGCAGCTGTAAGTACCTACCGCACCCATGTACCGTATTTTCGCGACCATATGGCGCACTGTGTGGAAAGGCGCACCCTCAGTTTTGTGTGTCATTTTTGGTTTTAAAACACACATATGGCACACCGACCCAAAAGGCGCCGTCTACGGAGACGGAGCTGCACACACACGCGTTGCAAAACACACGCGCTAAAAATACAGCAGAAGCAAAACTTAGTTTGATATTTTATTTCACTTTTCACATCAATCAAATCCTTCAAAGGTTCATATTCTGTTTCTGCATTAAAGAATTTAAAAAAACCACCGGGTTGCTGCACAAACCTGTCTCAGCCACTGATCATCTCCTCATCCATCCAGCCCTTTTCATTTCACTCTGGCTGGAAAAGTCTCTTTAGGGAACGCTTTTCTTTTAAAAATCCCGACCGCGGCGGTCCCGGGTCCCGCTCCCCGTTTGCTCCCTCGCGCTGGACAGGGTCCCGGGTCCCGGTCCGCCCCCCCCCGCGCTGGTCCCGCGGCGGACCGGGTCCCAGTCCCGGTCCCGGTCCGCCCCCCCCCCCCCCCCCCCTTAACGTCTTATGCAAAGTTTTTCTTTTAAAAATCACCATAAGTTTCTGTCCATCAGCTGCGCCAGTCCAGCACCACATAGGCTACATGAGAATCTGTGTGTCGCGCCGCGAATACACACACGCGCATGTCGGGATCCGGTACCGGGTTTGTAACCGACAGATTTGGCTGCAAATCTCGGAGAGTGAAGCTGATCTGACCTGAGACAGACCCCAGAAATCTCTGCTCTTAAAGCGGCCGGGAACCAGGTCATCGGACCCGCTTGGGGAACCAGGAAGTCGGCTGCAGCAGCGCGCATCACCGCGCTGCTGCATCGGTTCCCGACATGCAAAACACACGCGCTGCAGAACACTCACACACAAGTGTGCTTATTTAAATAGAGCGGAGCAAAACTTAGTTTGATTGTATTTTATTTCACTTTACACATCAAGCAAATCCTTAAAAGTCTTCATCATCTGTTTCGCATTAAACAGCTCAGTGGATGGTCTCATTCAGCTTCACCCGCCCCCTTCTCTTTTTACCTTCTCATGGTGGCCGACCTGACATTACCGTAATTCAGGTAATAGACACGGCGCACCGTTTCTTAAGGCGCCCGGCACATTTAAAAAAAAAAAAAAAAAAAAAAAGTTGCGCCTTATGGTCGCGAAAATACGGTACTAGAAAATGGACGTCCTTCTCTTTTCCCTCCATGTCCCAACCGGTTCTGTGTCAAGGAGAAGTTCAGCGTTGAACCTCCGCCTGAAGTTTCTCTTGAATGCGACACTCTCACCTTCGACAGCTGTGCCATAGGGAGTGCCATCTTTGAAAGGTCAAAGAACGACGATAAAGTTGGACCGTCTATTGAAGACAGACACTTCTTGGAAATCATGAATAGAGAGATGTTCATAGATGACAGCAACAGTTGGGTGGCACCGCTCCCATTCAAGACACCACGAAAGCGGCTCCCCAACAATAGAGACCAGGTGTTGACACGTTTAACATCCTTACTATGCACTCTGGAGAAGAAGCCTGAGATGAAAACTCACTTCGTCAACTACATGCAGAACATTTTTGATCGTGACCATGCTGAGGTAACCCCTTCCCTGCAAGAGGGTCAGGAGTGTTGGTACCTACCGATCTTCGGGGTTTACCACCCTCAGAAGCCAGGTCAGATCAGAGTTGTGTTCGATTCTAGTGCACAAAAACAAGGCATCTCTCTGAACGATGTTCTGCTTTCTGGCCCAGACTTAAACAACAGTCTACTGGGAGTTCTGTTACGTTTCAGACGAGAATTGGTCGCCGTAACCGCAGACATCGAGCAGATGTTCCACAGTTTCATCGTCAGGGAGGACAGCAGAGATTTTCTCCGCTTTCTATGGTTTAAAGACAATGACACCAGCAAAGAGATCATCGAGTACCGCATGAGGGTGCACGTGTTTGGTAACAGTCCGTCCCCTGCTGTGGCCATTTATGGTCTCCGACGTGCGGCTGCTCATGGTGAAGAGGACTATGGCTCAGATGCTAAACACTTTGTTGACAGAGAGTTTTATGTTGACGATGGACTTCTGTCAGTGCCCACAGCTACTGAGGCTATCGACCTGTTAGCACGAACACAGGAGATGCTTGCTGACTCGAACCTGAGACTTCATAAGTTTGCCTCTAACAGTAAGGAGGTAATGGAAGCGTTCCCCATTGACGATCGTGCTAAAGGACTCAAGGACCTCGACCTGGAGAAAGATCCTGCTCCTATCCAACGCAGCCTCTGACTTAGCTGGGATCTGAAGAAAGATGTGTTTACCTTCTGCGTAGCTGACACAGAGAAGCCGTTTACACGTAGAGGAATACTTGCCACCGTCAACAGGTTCTTTGATCCGCTCGGGTTCGTCGCGCCCATCAGCATCCAAGGAAAGTTCCTGCTACGCGAATTATCAAGTGAGGCTCTTGACTGGGATTCCCCTCTTCCTGAGGAAAAGGAAGAACAATGGAACACCTGGAGGAAATCTCTCCATGATCTTGAACAGTTGGAGATTCCCAGGCCATATGCTCCCTCCACTCTCTCTACAGCCCTGAGAAAGGAGCTTCACATTTTCTCGGACGCTTCTGTCAAAGCAGTTGCAGCAGTAGTGTACCTCCGTGTCATCGACAGAGAAGGGACATGTCATGTTGGATTTGTTCTTGGTAAAGCGAAGCTAGCTCCACAAGCTGCTCACACTATTCCCAGACTGGAACTGGGAGCTGCTGTTCTAGCTGCAGAGATAGCGGAGATAGTCATAAGTGAATTGGATCTCATCCCAGATGCTGTGGAGTTTTACACCGACAGCTGAGTCGTGCTTGGTTATATCCATAACCAGACAAGGCGATTCTACGTGTACGTCAGCAATCGAGTGCAGCGCATCAGGAAGGTCTCAAGCCCAACACAATGGCATTATGTTTCTACAAAGCATAACCCTGCAGACCATGCCACTCGCTCTGTACCAGCAGCTCAGTTAAGCTCCACCACCTGGCTAACAGGACCTGCATTCCTATCACAAACTGGAAAAGAACCTCCTTTGGAAGAGGACAAGTTTGACCTTGTTGATCCGGACTTGGATGTAGAAGTTCGTTCATTCTCCACCACTCTATCTACTCAGAGTCTCCTCCTAGGATCTCAACGCTTTGAGCGTTTCTCTTCGTGGAAGTCATTAGTGAGAGCCACAGCTTCACTAATACATGTTGCCAAGTCTTATAAGGCTGACGTTCAGGACAGAACCTGCAAATCATGGCACCACTGTACAAAACCTTGTACCGTGGAAGAACTGCAACAAGCAGAGACTGTCATAATCAAAAGTGTGCAAAGAGAAGCTTATGGAGAAGAGCATGCTTGTATTGCTAGCGGAAAAGACATTCCAAAGAACAGTGTTCTGAAGAAACTGGACCCTTACTTGGATGATGGAGACCTCCTCAGGATAGGAGGTCGGCTTAAGCATGCTGCGTTGGACTTCAAAGAAAAGTTCCCTGTGCTTATTCCAGGCAGCAGCTATGTCGCAAAGCTTCTTGTGGAACACTATCATGACAGAGTAAAGCATCAAGGTCGAGTGTTTACTGAAGCTGCTGTTCGCACTGCAGGGTATTGGATTGTTGGTGTCAGGAAGCGTATCAACAGCATTATTCCCAAATGTGTGAAATGCAACAAGCTTCGTGGAAAGGCAACCGAGCAGAAGATGGCAGACTTACCCATCGATCGCCTGTCCACCGAACCACCATTCACGTATGTAGGACTGGACGTGTTTGGTCCTTGGACAGTTGTTGCAAGACGTACGCGAGGAGGGCAGTTGCAAAGTAAGAGATGGGCTGTTCTCTTTACCTGTATGAGCTCTCGTGCCATACATATTGAGTTGATTGACTGCATGGACTCCTCCACCTTCATAAATGCCTTAAGACGTTTTTTTGCTCTGAGAGGACCCGCCAAGCAGATACGCTCAGATTGTGGGACTAATTTCACAGGGGCTTGCAAAGACCTGGAAATTCTGCTGACCGTCCCCCATGACCACAGAGTAAGGAAGTACCTTGGCGAAGAGGGCTGTTCATGGGTCTTCAATCCACCTCATGCATCCCACATGGGAGGAGCCTGGGAGCGGATGATAGGTGTCTCAAGACGCATACTTGATTCTATGCTACAACAGAACAGTCCCTCTCGTTTGACACATGATGTGCTTTCTACCCTGATGGCAGAGGTCACTGGAATCGTCAATTCAAGGCCTCTAATTCCTATCTCGACGGACCCAGAGTCACCTTTCTTGTTGACGCCAGCCATGCTCCTAACTCAAAAGGTCTGCACTCTCTCTCCTCCCCCAGGCAACTTCAAGGAATCTGATCTGTACAAACAACAATGGAGGCAGGTGCAGCATCTTGCTGACATTTTCTGGAGTAGATGGAGGCGTGAACACTTGGCAACGCTTCAGAGCCGAAGGAAATGGCAAGAGGACAGACCAAACCTGAAGGAGGGTGACGTTGTCCTTCTTAAAGATTCTCAAGACAAGCGCAATGACTGGCCGATGGCACTTGTGACCAAGACATTTCCTGGTAGCGATGGGAAAGTCAGAAAAATTGAGTTGAGGGTCGCAAAACATGGGACAATCAAGACATTCCTCAGACCTGTTTCAGAAACAGTTCTCCTTATGTCGCCTTGCTGATATTTTGGTGCATTTTAGTAGACATTCCTATGTTCTTAGTTAGTTACATAGTGGTATATAATTAATACCAAGCGGGGAGTGTCATGGCACACATTCTGTGGCCTCAAATTATTTCTCTTTTGCACCACCTGGTGGTAGTTTAGTAGTGTAAGTTAAGCGTTTCTGAGTGGTTAGTTCAGATCATGTGACTCAGTCAGCCAGGAAAAGCTCTCCATGCGGTCAGAGAGACAGCTTCTCTCCTCTTTTCTTCGCGTTTGTGCCTTGGAGACTCTTTGCTTGTAAGTTCATCACCTTTTAATGTTTTGGGGAAATTTATATACTTATATATTACTTGAAATTCATATGTTTAGTTTGTTAAAAATACTAAGCCAAGCTAAATGTAGCTTCTTGTCGTAACAGGTGTACGTAAGCAATGTAAATTCATTTATGCTGTATATTTTTTGTAACTAAAGCTTTGTTAATTTGTTTATTTCAGTTTTACATAAAGAATGGAAAGAAGAGAAACTGTGTTCGACTTTCTCTGAATCCTGTCTGTTAGCTATCTGTCGTAGATGATACACGTATCAGGGACAGAATAAATGGCATTACAGATTTTTTTGTCGACAGACAAGGGAATAGCTGCATAAGTAAGACGAGATAATCCTTCTGCCTTTGTTAGTAGTATTCGACCTTTTAGAGATAAATCTCTTTGAAGCCATTGGTTTAGCTTTTCCCTTGTCTTATCAATAATCACATTAAAATTCTCAGAGCATCTATCTGTCTGATTTTTTACAATGGTAATCCCTAGGTAGGTGATTTTGTTTTTAACAGGTATATTGTAAATCACTGAAACGTCGCTGTTTTTAAGAGGGAATAACTCACATTTCTTCAGGTTTAAGGCAAGACCAGCAGAAGCTGCAGAAAATGCATCTATTGTGTGGATAGCAATGGGAACCTGTGAAGCATTTTTTAAGAATAATGTGGTATCGTCTGCCAACTGACTGATTATAATTTCTCTGCCTGCAATAGAGATACCTTTTAATAAGCTATTTTTAATGTGAATAGAGAGTAGTTGAGTGCAAAGGATAAATAGATAAGGGGAGGCGGGACAGCCCTGTCGAATTCCCCGCTGTAAATCAAATCTCGGGGAGGTCCCGCTTTTTAGTCTGATGGAGCTGTTACCTTTGAAGTACAAAGTTTTAACAGCTTTATAAAGAAAATCACAGAATCCAAAATATTCAATTGTCTGAAATAAAAACTTATGTTCAATGGTGTCAAATGCCTTGTAGAAATCAAGGAATAAGATAAAACTGTCATCAGCACACAGAGAAGAGTAATCAATTAAATCTAAAACAAGTCTAATATTATTAGAGATAGGCTATGTCTTTTTCTCATGAATCCTGATTGGGTCTCATCAATAATTGGGTCTAAAACATTTTTAAGTCGTTTGGCAAGTATTGAAGCAAATACCTTGTAATCAGTGTTAAGTAACGAAATGGGTCGCCAATTATCAATAAGAAGATGGTCTTTTTTAGGTTTTGGAATCAATGTGATCAGGCCTTGTGTTTAAAATCTATTTGTTGTTATTAGAGACAGAGCAGACACCGACGCGCTGATAATCTGGCGATCCGCCGACAAAGCCTCTTCAGTGGGCGGCGAAATGCTGCCCAAAAAGGATTAAAATTAGGTTTTTAATAGTATGTTAGGTTTTTGTTAGTTATCTTAGCGTGCTTGCTAGGTAAATAAAAGTGATTTAAGTGTTATGACAACGTTATATATCGGTAGTTCGTTGTATTTTCATGAAATAACTATTTTTCACTGCTGTGTTTTGACAGAGAATTTGTCCGGGAGCTGAAATAAATAGATGCAGAGAGAGCGTATGGACAAGGAGGAGAAGATGGAGAGAGAGCGACTCGACAGAGAGAAGGACTTTGTTAATAATAAAATTAAATGAAATTCAATAGACCGATATGTTCATTTTAATACATTTATTAAAATTGTGTATATACACATATATATATATATATATATATATATATATATATATATATATATATATACATATACATATACATACAGTACTTGAGTTGAGGGGGGGTGGGGGTCAAAATCATCCCTTACAGTATGTAATTTCATCAATGAATGTGGTCTTACTGCTATTTCAATATTTAGAGTCATCACCAGAAAAATAACACCAGAAAAATAACTTATTTGACAATTTTCACCTGTTTCAAGTAAATTTTCACTTGAAATAAGTAGGAAAATCTGCCAATGGGACAAGATTTATCTTCTTATTACAAGCAAAAAAAATCTTGTTCCACTGGCAGATTTTTCTACTTATTTCAAGTGAAAATCTACTTGAAACCGGTGAAAATTGTTTTTCCAGTGATGAGTCTTGTTTTAAGTGTAATGAGATTTTTTTAATAAAATGAGACATTTTAATTAGAAATAAGACAAATATTCTTGTTAAGATTTAGAGTTTTTGCAGTGATCCATTTTACTTATCCTGTGAAGGACAGAGTCATATTGATAAGTTCAGAAAACTGTTTTTTATTGTTGTGTTTTGATGTATTTGATGTAAGCCCAGTGGATATTTAAAGCTTACAGAAGGCTGCATTTAACTGCTGCTATGTCATTCCTGCAGTATTTCTGCAGGTGTGTTGGTCAGTGCTATTATTTGTAATATATTATATCACTTGTAATCAGCACAAATTATCTGTCCCCATATGATAAAATCCACCACCCCCCCTGATATTTTTTTTACAACTCGAGTACTGGATATATATATATATATATATATATATATATATATATATATATATATATATATATATATATATATATATATATATATATATATATATATATATATATATTTATTTATTTTTATTTATTTATTTATTTATTTATTTATTTATTTTTGTATGCATGTATGCATGTATGCATGTATGCATGTATGCATGTATGCATGTATGCATGTATATATTGATAGAGGAAGTGATAGATGTCATACATACATTATCTGGAGATTCAATGAGGTATTTATAAATATCTGAGGTATGAACCTCTGGCCACTGAGTGGGGTCGTTTACCCACCTCTCCAACACAGTCTCACTCCGAATGCGTCGAAATCCGATGAACGGTCACGAACCTTTGGCGACACCTACTGACGCAAAAGGTACCCTTCTGCGTCTCTTTCAGACGCAGAAGGGTAGGGTTAGGGTTAGGGTTAGGCTCCTATTGACTCCAATGTAATTCTGTCTGCGGCTATACTTGACGCTCAGAGCCCGCGAGCGGTTTCCTCATTCCTCTTTTTAAAAAAATGCATATATTTCCATTTAAAAGTGTGGTTTGATTTGCGAGAAATATGCCTTTTTTCCCCACAATCTCTGTTCAGTGAGTATCATGCATGGTTTATCAGTTATTAAGAAGCATTTTTCCACTTCGGATTTGGCCAGAGTGAAATGGGGATGGAATTGGGCACCAACAAACGACAGCAGCCTTTTTGAAAAATATATTTTTAGTTTAATTCATTGCATGCTGCGTTTATAATTCCCATATATTCAGTGACTGTACTAGTTATCTGACATTTTTGGGACATGTATATATATATTTTAAAAACTTAAAGGAGCTTGAGGCTCCTTTTAAGAAATGAGACTCTCTAGCGCCACCCTTCACCACGACGGCCGTTGGGGGTACTGCAGCCAA
Source organism: Cololabis saira (assembly GCF_033807715.1). Taxonomy (NCBI): domain Eukaryota; kingdom Metazoa; phylum Chordata; class Actinopteri; order Beloniformes; family Belonidae; genus Cololabis; species Cololabis saira. The sequence goes on along the minus strand of NC_084604.1, from coordinate 25,984 downwards.
CAGTGAAGCCGGCACGGGAGAACGGGGAGAACGCACATGCAGCGTCATGTGACGTCACATCCGCAGCCCAGCGCGGGAAATTCGGGACCGAATTGCAGCACATTTTGCAGCACACAGCCTGTTCAAGGCAAAGGAGAGATACACTAGAGGGCTCATTCTTTTGGGTTTGGAACGCTTCATCTGACATTATTACTAGAAAACTTAAAATGTATACAGATTTTTTTCATAAATCTTGCCACAATCCGGCCTCAAGCTCCTTTAAATAGGGGACTAGTATCTGTCGTCCCGCTGTATATCCCCCCCCAGCGGCGGTCTTTGTATTGAGGCGTTGGTAGGCAACCGCCTGGGGTCCCACTAAACTTCCCCATACATAGGGGCCCCCAGAGCAGCTACCCACACACTCCCCGTACAGCTGTTAGTCTAATTGGGGGCCCCTGGAGTGTGGAGTGAGCCCCATCCATGTGTTTATAAATTGTCATTTTGTATGTTTAAATCACAAGCAAAAACAACACAATAAAATACAGAGAAATACAGAATCCGTGCACACCCCCTCCCTTTCGCGTTAAAATGGAATATTCCATCCATGCAGTGCATTAAATGGGCCGTTACGCAGCGGTACGGAGTACCCCCACTTCTCAATATTAGCCTCTGGGGTACCGGGACTTTTTATGGCGTACCGGGACTTCTCATGAGCTCACAGTACTCTGTTCTCTCCTTGCGATTTGGCTACAGTGGCGTTGCAACGCGACTGCCCCTCGTGAGACGTTCACTCGTAAAGCCTGATTTATGGTTCTGCGCTAAATCGCAGCAGAACCTACGCCGTATGGTACGCGGCGACGCGCACGTACGTTGGTGTAACGCAGAACCTTAAATCAGTTTACGGAGGTCCCGGGAGTTGAGAGTAAAAGTGGAGAGGAGGAGAAGTATTCAAGGATTTGGGGAATACAAGGAGCTGAGGGGATCCCGGACACCAGCAGCTCTGAAGCCTCTGCTGAAAGCTGTCCATCAAAATCAAAATCCCCCCCCTGAAATAAAAACGGTCGAAATCATCCCCCCTGAAATAAAAATGAATGTGGTTTTACTGCTATTTCAGCATTTAGAGTCATCACCAGAAAAATAACTTATTTGACCATTTTCATTTGTTTCAAGTAAATTTTCACTTGAAATAAGTAGAAAAATCTGCCATTGGGACAAGATTTATCTTCTTATTACAAGCAAAAAAATCTTGTTCCACTGGCAGATTTTTCTACTTATTTTAAGTGAGAATCTACTTGAAACAAGGGAAAATTGATGTTTTTTCCAGTGATGAGTCTTGTTTTAAGTCCAATGAGATTTTTTTTTACTAAAATAAGACATTTTAACTAGAAATAAGACAAATATTCTTGTTAAGATTTTGAGTTTTTGCAGTTATCCATTTTACTTATCCTGTGAAGGACAGAGTCATATTGATAAGTTCAGAAAACTGTTTTTTATTGTTGTTTTGATGTATTTGATGTAAGCCCAGTGGATATTTAAAGCTTACAGAAGGCTGCATTTAACTGCTGCTATGTCATTCTTGCAGTATTTCTGCAGGTGTGTTGGTCAGTGCTATTATTTGTAATATATTATATCACTTGTAATCAGCACAAATTATCTGTCCCCATATGATAAAATCCACCACCCCCCCTGATATTTTTTTTACAACTCGAGTACTGGATATATATATATATATATATATATATATATATATATATATATATATATATATATATATATATATATATATATATATATATATTTATTTATTTTTATTTATTTATTTATTTATTTTTGTATGCATGTATGCATGTATGCATGTATGCATGTATGCATGTATGCATGTATGCATGTATATATTGATAGAGGAAGTGATAGATGTCATACATACATTATCTGGAGATTCAATGAGGTATTTATAAATATCTGAGGTATGAACCTCTGGCCACTGAGTGGGGTCGTTTACCCACCTCTCCAACACAGTCTCACTCCGAATGCGTCGAAATCCGATGAACGGTCACGAACCTTTGGCGACACCTACTGACGCAAAAGGTACCCTTCTGCGTCTCTTTCAGACGCAGAAGGGTAGGGTTAGGGTTAGGGTTAGGCTCCTATTGACTCCAATGTAATTCTGTCTGCGGCTATACTTGACGCTCAGAGCCCGCGAGCGGTTTCCTCATTCCTCTTTTTAAAAAAATGCATATATTTCCATTTAAAAGTGTGGTTTGATTTGCGAGAAATATGCCTTTTTTCCCCACAATCTCTGTTCAGTGAGTATCATGCATGGTTTATCAGTTATTAAGAAGCATTTTTCCACTTCGGATTTGGCCAGAGTGAAATGGGGATGGAATTGGGCACCAACAAACGACAGCAGCCTTTTTGAAAAATATATTTTTAGTTTAATTCATTGCATGCTGCGTTTATAATTCCCATATATTCAGTGACTGTACTAGTTATCTGACATTTTTGGGACATGTATATATATATTTTAAAAACTTAAAGGAGCTTGAGGCTCCTTTTAAGAAATGAGACTCTCTAGCGCCACCCTTCACCACGACGGCCGTTGGGGGTACTGCAGCCAACAGTGAAGCCGGCACGGGAGAACGGGGAGAACGCACATGCAGCGTCATGTGACGTCACATCCGCAGCCCAGCGCGGGAAATTCGGGACCGAATTGCAGCACATTTTGCAGCACACAGCCTGTTCAAGGCAAAGGAGAGATACACTAGAGGGCTCATTCTTTTGGGTTTGGAACGCTTCATCTGACATTATTACTAGAAAACTTAAAATGTATACAGATTTTTTTCATAAATCTTGCCACAATCCGGCCTCAAGCTCCTTTAAATAGGGGACTAGTATCTGTCGTCCCGCTGTATATCCCCCCCCAGCGGCGGTCTTTGTATTGAGGCGTTGGTAGGCAACCGCCTGGGGTCCCACTAAACTTCCCCATACATAGGGGCCCCCAGAGCAGCTACCCACACACTCCCCGTACAGCTGTTAGTCTAATTGGGGGCCCCTGGAGTGTGGAGTGAGCCCCATCCATGTGTTTATAAATTGTCATTTTGTATGTTTAAATCACAAGCAAAAACAACACAATAAAATACAGAGAAATACAGAATCCGTGCACACCCCCTCCCTTTCGCGTTAAAATGGAATATTCCATCCATGCAGTGCATTAAATGGGCCGTTACGCAGCGGTACGGAGTACCCCCACTTCTCAATATTAGCCTCTGGGGTACCGGGACTTTTTATGGCGTACCGGGACTTCTCATGAGCTCACAGTACTCTGTTCTCTCCTTGCGATTTGGCTACAGTGGCGTTGCAACGCGACTGCCCCTCGTGAGACGTTCACTCGTAAAGCCTGATTTATGGTTCTGCGCTAAATCGCAGCAGAACCTACGCCGTATGGTACGCGGCGACGCGCACGTACGTTGGTGTAACGCAGAACCTTAAATCAGTTTACGGAGGTCCCGGGAGTTGAGAGTAAAAGTGGAGAGGAGGAGAAGTATTCAAGGATTTGGGGAATACAAGGAGCTGAGGGGATCCCGGACACCAGCAGCTCTGAAGCCTCTGCTGAAAGCTGTCCATCAAAATCAAAATCCCCCCCCTGAAATAAAAACGGTCGAAATCATCCCCCCTGAAATAAAAATGAATGTGGTTTTACTGCTATTTCAGCATTTAGAGTCATCACCAGAAAAATAACTTATTTGACCATTTTCATTTGTTTCAAGTAAATTTTCACTTGAAATAAGTAGAAAAATCTGCCATTGGGACAAGATTTATCTTCTTATTACAAGCAAAAAAATCTTGTTCCACTGGCAGATTTTTCTACTTATTTTAAGTGAGAATCTACTTGAAACAAGGGAAAATTGATGTTTTTTCCAGTGATGAGTCTTGTTTTAAGTCCAATGAGATTTTTTTTTACTAAAATAAGACATTTTAACTAGAAATAAGACAAATATTCTTGTTAAGATTTTGAGTTTTTGCAGTTATCCATTTTACTTATCCTGTGAAGGACAGAGTCATATTGATAAGTTCAGAAAACTGTTTTTTATTGTTGTGTTTTGATGTATTTGATGTAAGGCCAGTGGATATTTAAAGCTTACAGAAGGCTGCATTTAACTGCTGCTATGTCATTCTTGCAGTATTTCTGCAGGTGTTTTGGTCAGTGCTATTATTTGTAATATATTATATTATTTGTATTCAGCACAAATTATCTGTCCCCATATGATAAAATCCACCACCCCCCCTGATTTTTTTTTTACAACTCGAGTACTGGAGATATACCATTCTACCAGTGAATGTGAGCGTTTTCTTGTGTACACATAATTTGTTTGGAAAATTCAATAAAACAATTTCCATCCATCCATCCATCCATTGTCCACCGCATTATCCGAGTCCGGGTCGCGGGGGCAGCAGTCGGAGCAGGGATCCCCAGACTTCCCTCTCCCCGGACACCTCCTCCAGCTCTTCCGGGGGGACTCCAAGGCGTTCCCAGGCCAGCCGAGTGACGTAGTCACTCCAGCGTGTCCTGGGTCTTCCTCGGGGCCTCCTCCCGGTGGGACATGCCCGGAACACCTCACGAGGGAGGCGTCCAGGGGGCATCCTATACAGGTGCCCGAGCCACCTCAGCTGGCTCCTCTCGATGTGGAGGAGCAGCGGCTCTACTCCGAGCTCCTCCCGGGTGACAGAGCTCCTCACCCTATCTCTAAGGGAGCGCCCCGCCACCCTGCGGAGGAAACTCATTTCGGCCGCTTGTATCCGGGATCCCGTTCTTTCGGTCATGACCCAGAGTTCATGACCATAGGTGAGGGTGGGAACGTAGATCGACCGGTAAACCGAGAGCTTTGCCTTTCTTCTCAGCTCCCTCTTCACCACGACGGACCGATACAATGGCCGCATTACTGCGGCCGCCGCACCAATCCGCCTGTCGATCTCGCGCTCCGTTCTCCCCTCACTCGTGAACAAGACCCCAAGATACTTAAACTCCTCCACCTCAGGCAGGAACTCTCCCCCAACCTGGAGGGTGTAAGCCACCTTTTTCCGGTCGAGAACCATGGCCTCAGACTTAGAGGTGCTGATTCTCATCCCAGCTGCTTCACACTCGGCTGCAAACCGCCCCAGTACATGCTGAAGGTCCTGGCTCGAGGGAGCCAACAAGACCACATCATCTGCAAAAAGCAGAGATGAAATCAAGTGGCTCCCGAACCGTACCCCCTCCGGCACTTGGCTGCGCCTAGAAATTCTGTCCATAAAAATAATGAACAGAACCGGTGACAAAGGGCAGCCCTGCCGGAGTCCAACACGCACCGGGAACAGGTCTGACTTACTGCCGGCAATGCGAACCAAGCTCCTGCTCCGGTCATACAGGGACCGTACAGCCCTCAGCAGAGGGCCTCCGACCCCATACTCTCGGAGCACCCCCCACAGGATGCCACGTGGGACACGGTCGAAAGCCTTCTCCAAGTCCACAAAACACATGTAGACTGATTGGGCAAACTCCCATGCGCCCTCGAGCAACCTGCGGAGGGTGTAGAGCTGGTCCAGCGTTCCACGGCCAGGGCGAAAACCGCATTGTTCCTCTTGAATCCGAGGTTCGACTATCGGCTGAATTCTCCTCTCCAGCACCCTGGAATAGACTTTCCCCGGGAGGCTGAGGAGTGTGATTCCCCGGTAGTTGGAACACACCCTCCTCCGGTCCCCCTTTTTGAAGAGAGGGACCACCACCCCGGTCTGCCAGTCCAGAGGCACTGTCCCCGACTGCCACGCGATGCTGCAGAGGCGTGTCAGCCACGACAGCCCCGCAACATCCAGAGACTTGAGGTACTCAGGGCGGATCTCATCCACCCGCGGTGCCTTGCCACTGAGGAGCTTCCGAACTACCTCGGTGACTTCAGCTTGGGTGATGAATGAATCAACCTCTGAATCCCCAGCCTCTGCTTCCTCGACGGAAGGCGTGTCAGTGGGATTGAGGAGATCCTCGAAGTATTCCTTCCACCGCCCGACGATGTCCCCAGTCGAGGTCAACAGCTCCCCTCCTCCACTGTAAACAGTGTTGGCGGAGCACTGCTTCCCCCTCCTGAGGCGCCGGATGGTTTGCCAGAATCTCCTCGAGGCCGACCGGTAGTCCTCCTCCATGGCCTCCCCGAACTTTTCCCAGACCCGAGTTTTTGCTTCCGCGACCGCCCGGGCCGCAGCCCGCTTGGCCTGCCGGTACCCATCAGGTGCCTCGGGAGTCGGCCGAGCTAGCCAGGCTCGGTAGGACTCCTTCTTCAGCTTGATGGCATCCCTTACTTCCGGTGTCCACCACCGGGTTCGGGGATTGCCGCCCCGACAGGCTCCGGAGACCTTACGGCCGCAGCTCCGGACGGCCGCGTCAACAATGGAAGTGGAGAACATGGTCCATTCGGACTCAATGTCTCCGGCCTCCCTCGGAATCCGGTCAAAGCTCTCCCGGAGGTGGGAGTTGAAGACCTCCCTGACAGGGGAATCTGCCAGACGTTCCCAGCAGACCCTCACGATACGCTTGGGTCTTCCAGGTCTGACTAGCTTCCTCCCCTGCCAGCGGATCCAACTCACCACCAGGTGGTGATCAGTTGACAGCTCAGCCCCTCTCTTCACCCGAGTGTCCAAGACATACGGCCGGAGGTCAGATGACACGACGACAAAGTCGATCATTGACCTCCGGCCTAGGGTGTCCTGGTGCCACGTGCACTGATGGACACCCTTATGCTCGAACATGGTGTTCGTGATGGACAGACTGTGGCTAGCACAGAAGTACAACAAAACACCACTCGGGTTCAGATCGGGGAAAACAATAAAACAATTTTCTTTTTAAAAATCAGGATAATGTCCTAGTATTTAAATATATCACTTAATCATCTGCTGTTACCCACCGCCTAATTTACCTGACATCAGTTGAATAAGGGGAGTACCTGCACTTATTTTTGTCCACTTAAAGCACTGCATCCATGCCATCATGTGCGCAAGACAACTGTTCCAAAACATTCCCAATGTTCATGATGTTCATATCTGCGCACGGCGCAATTACAATGTAGAATGCATTGTGATCCCTCAGTGGTGGCTGCGCACATCTGCGCAGTGGGTGGCACCGCGAACGTGCTGTTTCTGAAAGACGGAAGTGAAATGCTACACTCAAGCTAGCGGGGAAGCGAGTTGTGAGAAGTTGAACAAACTTTTGAAATTAGCGAAATGAAGCGCCACTATGAAAGCGTTGCTTCCAAAAGGAAGAAAAAGGAAGAGGCCAAATCAAAGGCTCACTCACTCACTCACTCACTCACTCACTCACTCACTCACTCACTCACTCACTCACTCACTCACTCACTCACTCACTCACTCACTCACACACACACACTCAGATATCTATCCCTCACTCAGACCTCTCTTTTAAAATATTCTTTAAATAAATACTTTGCTTTTTGATATACAATGGTGTGTTATCTGAAACTCATTGTTAAAAGTAAGGGTTCGATGGGCCTCCTAGATAATTTCGCCTTGGGCCCCCAAATGGCTAGGACCGCCACTGTCCCCCCCCCCACACACACTTTTCCGCTACCAAGGACGCTTTGGCAGGACCCATTTGCGTTCATGACTGACGCTCAAAGCCCCCTTTGCGTTTTCTTCCGACGCATGGGGATCACCTAATCTACCAATCTTCTGGGATAGGCTACGTGCTCGTGATATATACACGAACTATTACATTATTATGGTAAATGGCTTACAAAATATTGCGCTTTCCAGCTGTACTCCTACAGCCGCAAAGCGCTTTACACTGTAGACTGTAGCTGCCAGAACAACGGCGCTGGCCTGACAACCGGGAGCAGCTAGGATTATTACATTATTATTAATTATATGGGGGACGTTTGACACGGGGAATTCCCTGGGATTCCCCTCTACGTCATAGTGGCGAGGGGGATCCTGGACACGTGACAGATGCCCCGTTCGTGGGCCGTTGACTGTTATCAGCCCATTGAATGAGGCGTTATTTAGTCCCATAAGTATGGCCAGTGGGGGGATATTAACCTGCTAGTAGTTACCAGCCATTTTTTTCAGTTATCCCTTGTTTGTGTAGCCGAGGAATGATGTGTACGCTTGGTAAGTCTCAGCCAATCAGGGGGCTGGTTGTTAGTAGGTAGGGACCCGGATGTGTGGTCATGGTTACTGTTGATAGGGACGTGGAAGTAAACGGTTGATATTTAAAGATAGTTAAGTTTAGAGTAACCAAACATGTCAGAAGTTAACATATATATATATATATATTTTTTTTAAATGCAATATTTTTTAAGGTAGTTTCGGCATTAAAATGCATTTTATTAAGGCTTATAGCGAGAAATGTGTATTTTATATACTCTATCTTGTTATTTTAAGATACGGCGCGTCCAAAATGCCATAAACATATACTAAAAAGTATACTTAAATTCGGCACACTTTTGAGATTCGGACCTTAGAAATCCTCAAATTCTATAAACAGCTTTACAGTTCTAAATTCTCTGAGGAAGACTGACAGACTTTTTAAAGGATATAAAGAATATATTCCCAAAGTTGGGGATAATTTCAAACAAACATGTGATAATCAAATAACAATGGCTGAACTGGATGGAGTGATTGGCCGCCTCTCTCTTAATAAGGCACCTGGCTCGGACGGCCTCACAGGGGACTTTTATAGACATTTCTGGGAAGACATAAAAAAATTACTTCATCAAGCTTTTGTGGAAATATTTGAAACTTGTATACTTCCACCCACAATGAGACATGGGCTTATTATTTCAATTCCTAAACCTGGCAAGGACCCCCAGATTAATAGAAAACAGAAGACCTATTACTCTTAGAAATTCTGATTATAAACTACTCACCTATATTTTCTCCACCCGTCTTCAAAAATAAATTTCACATCTTATTGCAGAAACACAATCTGGTTTTTTAAAAGGGAGAACAATCCACAATAACATAAGGTTGGTAAAGGACATTATTGAATATAGAAATCAAATTGAAACAGATGGTTTTCTTTCTTTTGTTTTTAGACTTCTATAAAGCATTCGATTCAGTAGAGCACCCATTTATCTTCCAGGTTCTTGAACATTTAGGTTTTGGAATCAAATTTAGGAATTTAGTTGGTGGATTGTATCAGAATATCAACAGTTGCGTCGTACTCCCTCATGGCACCACCCCCAGCTTTAATGTTAGTGTAGGGATTCCACAGGGTTGCCCTATTTCACCATATTTATTCATATTGGTCACAGAAATGTTAGCAATATACATTAAAAATTGTAATGAAATTAAACACCTACATGTCTTAGGTACCGACATTGTTATCAGCCAACTGGCGGATGACACAACAATTTTTGTACAAGACAGACATCAAATTCCAATTACCATTGACAAAATAAAAAATTTCTCTAAAGCCTCAATGTGAACTTTTTGCAATTCACGATACAACACTTAAAGACATTTGTAATATCCCTATCAAATCAGAAATCAAATACTTAGGAGTATACCTACTAAAGACGAAAAACAAAGTCAATACTTGAATGTAGAACAAAAAATTAAAACGAGTAAAGCCATACTGAACTCATGGCTCCAAAGAGACCTCTCAATACTCGGCCGGATTTATCTAACCAAGATGGAGTGTTTATCAAGATGTATTTACCCAGCCTACTCTAGTGCTATCCCAAATAAACTGATCAAATCTATTAACCAAATAAATCTAAACTTTATTTGGAGAAACAAGCCACACTATATGAAAAAAAGTGATATGATTAAGGAAATCAAAGATGGTGGCCTGAAAGTTATTGATTTTGATTGCCTTAATGGAACTTTAAAAATTAATTGGCTGAAATTTTGGATCAAACATAGCAACTCATTTTGGTACTGTATCCCAAATGCCCTATTCAAGAAGATTGGAGGTTTGAATTGTCTTTTTACGACTTATTTCAATGTTAATAAATTACCAGTATCATTATCAGAGTTCCACAAACAAATCCTATTATATTGGAAAATGTTATATGTGCATAATTTTTCACCCCACACCACTATGATTTGGAATAATAGATATATATTATATCGAAATAAATCATTATTTTATCAAGATTGGTATGAGAGGAACATATGGTCTATAGTTGATTTAATGGATGCCAATGGTAATCTCTTGGATTATGAACAATTTTGCACTAAACATAAATTCAACCCCTCAAAATCAGATTTCACTAAATTACAAAAAGCACTTCCCCATGGATTTGTTTTTCTAACAAAAAACATATTGGCACACCAGCCTATAATGCCACAACTGGCCCCATTGTCACTACAGGGGATCTCAGTCCTGGACAAGAAATGCAACAATAAATTCATTAGAAACTGCCTAAGTGGAACTTTGTTCCCCAACAAACAAAACAAAAATGATATACTACATAAATTTGATAAAAAATCAATTGATTGGATACCCCCCAAAACGAAAGAAACACACTTTAAAATTATGAACAACATTTATCCTTCTAAAGAATTACTTAGATTACGCTTTAATATCGGTGACAATATGTGCACATTCTGTGAAAATGAAATTGAAACTACAGACCATATTTTCTTCTCTTGTGATGCAATACAAACATTCTGGAATAATCTTCACAAATTTATTAAACGGAAAATTGCATCGTTCCCATCCTCTATTTCTAAAGATAATGTAACTTTTGGTATGATCTTGAAAAACAAAAATGATGAACTCTGTTGCAATGTAATCCTCTGCTTGGCAAAATTTTTTATGCACAAAAATAGGATACTAAAATCATCCCCCAAATTTTGTGTATTTGTGAACGAATTTAAAATGTATTTGAAATCTCTAAAACGTATAACAACAATTAAGGCACGAAATTTATATGATCTCTTAAAGAATTTTCCTTACTGAATTGAATAAAATCAGTCTGAATTCCCCCTTATAAAAGCTGCTTTTTTTCCTTACTAGTTTTATTACTTTACTAATTTAATTACTTATTTATATAAGTTCCTTTTATTTCATTATGTCTGTTTATTATTTATTTTATTCAGTCTGTTGCACTTTATGTTAAAGCATTTTAAAATATGTCACATTAGGGTCAGTTTTATGTTCCCTTGTTACTCTTTCTGGATTTCTAATGCTGCATTATTCGTCATGCTCAATTCACTCAGCTGTTGTAGTCTTTTCTATTAATAACGTCATGCCATTATATATACTACATTTGTTTAATTGTTGTTTATTATTACTGTTGTAATTGGTCATGTACATTACTACCTGCATTGGGAACACCTGGATGTGTTTTCACTAATTGTAACGTCTGACCTTTCAATAAAGTTTATAAGAAAAAGAAAAAAAATGAATAAGCGGCCATTTTCAATTTCCCATCCAGTTCTATAATAGATCCATGATTCGGACGTACTATCAGAGACGTTCTATAAACGAGACAGCCCACTACGGTTCGTTTTCCTGTATCTGTGTCACGTGACTGCCACGCCCCTCTAGGAGACCGGAAGTAGGTCCTGAGTCCATTGAGTCCTATGGGAAAAGTGAACTTGAGCACAGATTATTACCAATTCCTTCGCCCCATAGTAACCTAAGTAAATATGGGACCCATTTTTCAAAAGCCACAAACCTTCTGAACATTCTGACACCAAAATGGCAACTTTCAGACCGACAGATTAGGAGAAAATGAACTTTGTTTGAGACCTGTCTCTGTCTGAGCAACACACTCTCGCGAGATTTGGCTCTCATTGTTTTCCCATTGGATAAAATGAAGTTTAAAACTAAAATAATACTTGCTTCTTTGCTTAATAATACTGTTATTTTTATTATTTAAGTCTTTTTGGAAGAAAGTTGTACTGTATTTAGTGTTGTATGTTCCAAAACGATGTGGGGAGAGGGGCAGCCCATGGATGTATTATAGAAACTGGATCGGACGTCAAAAATGGCCGCCCATTCATTTCAATGCATTCTGCTCAGCCAGCGCATCCGCCGAAAAAATCTCTGACTTCCGGGTTTACTTCCGCATACAGCGGCCCATAGAGCATGCGCAGTTGAGTCACCTCCCATGATGCTCTGGGGCCTCCCATCATGCCCCGGGGCAATATATATATATATATATATATTAATATAATATGTATTAATATAATATATTAATTAATGTATATTATTACATGTATAGCATTACATATATTATTAATGTATTAATATAATATAATTATATAATATATATTAATATAAAACATCCGTGGAATGCACCGACACGGCTGTGACGTCAGCCGTGACGTCACGCCCAGAAAGAGACTTTTCTTTTACTTTTCTGGCCGTTATAAAACATTTTTGACGGATATAAAGTCCATGACTTAAAAATATAGAATACAAAGATTAGTAATTGCCGGGGATTACAGCTGGAGGTGTCCTGTGAACAGTTTTAGAAGCTTCTCTTTTACTATTGCGGTCTATGGGAAAAAAGCTTTCTGGGCCGCATGGGATTTTTGGTTGCAGTACCGCGGTTGGCCACTTGAAAAAATCGGCGCGCCTTCTGACTGCCAGACCCGGGGGCTGGGGCGGCCATGCCCACTTAGGAGACCGGAAGTGGATACCATTTCAAACCATTGCCAGTAACGGCAATGATCTTTGGTACTATTAAGAGCGCACACGTCACTTCCTGCCGTGGGGGGGGGGTGTTACCATGGTAACCTGTCACAGCAGCAGTAGCAGCTCCGCGCCGCTCTTTCCCGTTTATTCTGGCCGAAACAAGATGACATTATATAATATTATTAAATATGAATATTATAATATTATTATATAATACTATTATACGCATACGTATCTGCACAGCACTTTGCAACCAAACACATTGACATTGATTGATGGAGTACTCAGATAATTTATTTAAGCAAAAGAACATATTGTAAAAACAGCCCAACTCTAATTGTTATGTTATTAAATGACAATGTTAATTGAAATTATATAATTTCATTGAGATTTCAGATCCACTAATGTATAAGCAGCATTTTCATTTTGTAAATGCTTGAATCAGAGCTACTCTTTCTGTCATGGTTCGGTTTAGTTAGGACCCAAGTGCAGGAGAGCAGGAGCCAGGAGTTGCAACAAAAAAGGATTTATTCCACCAAAAAACAAGAACTAAAAGCGCTGCTTAGCAGGATCTAGAAAGGCAGACCAAAAACCAGAACTTAAACAGGATCAAACTTGACATGCCACATGGAGGGAGGAAACAGTACGGTCCGACTGGTTTGGATCAGCCACCAAACTAGACAGGCACAGACTGCAGCGGACAATCAGGTCTGCAGAGAGGATAGTTGGGACTAACCTCCCATCTATCGACGACCTGTACCGGTCCAAGACCAGGAAACGGGCAGGTCGAATCTATGCTGACCCCTCACACCCGGGACACAGTCTATTCCAACTCCTCCCCTCTGGACGGCGCTACAGAGCTCTGTGCGCCAGAACTTCGAGACACAGGGACAGTTTCTTCCCCCAAGTGGTTGCTCTGATGAACTCCCATAACTTATAGTAACCAATCACGTGCAAGAAAAAAAAAGAAAAAAAAAAAGAATCTAGCACCTTCCTTGATAACCATGTCTGCCTCACTCTGCTGCACCCCTCACTTTGTATTTCTTTGTATAATTTGTATAAACTTTTTGTATTTTATTTTGTATAATATTCTTGTAAAATTGTAAATAGGTTATTTTTATTTTTATTTAATTTTTTATTTTTATACAGAACTGTCCCTTTTCTTTTCTTTCTCTACCTCAAACTGCTGCATCTTAAATGCTTATTCTGTTTATTCTGTATTATAGAAATTCCACATTTGTTTTATTGTTTATTTTACTACCAAAGAGCAAAATTACCGGAGTCAAATTCCTTGTGGGGGAATTCCTCCTTCAATGTTCGAACCTGGCCAATAAAGCTGATTCTGATTCTGATTTATAGTAACCTTAACCCTAAACTTTCCCCAACAGGGAGCTTTAGTGATTAACAGGTTAATGAATATAGTGAAGTATAAACTTTAACAAAATACTGATTAATGAAGGGAAGTACAAATACCTCAAAATGTATTGTATGTATACTTAAGTAAATGTACTTTTAATATAATCTGTATTCGTTAAATTATGTGCAAATGTTTTCTGAGTGGATTAGGGTTAGGTTTATAGGTTGTGAAGCTATACGAGCTGTGTCCATGTGAAAATCAAAACTAAAATAGGCTACATTTGTTGCAAAGGCCTTGATCAGGAAAATAACATCATGCCAGTCTGAAGATGATACATGGCTTATGCTTTGAAATATTGACCTCTGAATGTTGAACCTGGGGCACGTTTGAAGACTTTTTCATTCAGCAACAGAAGGGACTATAGGACCAGCTGTTGACCTCAGCTGTCATGTGGGTTTGGTCACCATTGGGCACCATTGGGCACCAAATGGGGGCGCTGTCAAATATGGAAAAAAAACATTTTCACACATTTAACAATTTGATTTTTAAAATCAGATAATACCAATGTTTTTCTCACTCCTAAAACCCCCCAGGTATACTTGCAATTTAATACTGTCAACTTCCTTTTAAGGGGAATAGATCAATTTATTTAAAAAACTACAATTTCCATTAGAAAAGTGTCCTAAAATTTGTTAGGAAGCGTAAATCAGCCAGCATATTTGTAGTCCTTCTGGTTTCAAGAGTAGGGTTGTAATTAGCCTATAGGTTTATAAATAGTTTATAGATGTCTCTGAGGTTGGCTCTACTTAATAAACACATCTTCTTGATAGGGTATTTTCTACATTTCAATACAAAAACAGTATATTGTTTTTCTGGTTTGATGGAAGAAGAATAGATGGTCGGACTGATGAATAGTTTAGATTCAAAAGTATAGTTAGGTTACTCGATGTGATATGTCACTATAAATGTAGTTTGTTAACACATTCAAGACCTAAAGTCTAGATAAATTATATACTGTTTCTACAGTAATTGCAATAATCAATGGAAAATTAATGGGACCCGTGTTTTTGGATAAGTGGCTAAAAAAAACTCAATATGAGTGGTTGCCAGGTTTGCTATTGTCAGCGTTTTTCACGCATTACTTGACCACTCCGCCTCTACTTAGTCAACGACCGCACTGCTACATACGGTATGCTAATATGTGAAAAACGGGATCACAGATCTGGCAACCTGGTTTCCTAACTTCCATCAGCTTTTAAAGCGCTGGACAAAAAGCCGAACTATTGCAGTATTGTAGAAAAATACAACTTTTTGAGCTTCTGACTTTTTTTTTGTTTTGTTTATGCCAAAGTTTGTTTACTTTATAAGATATATTGAACAGTTTAGCTCCCCCACCCCTAAATCAAAATACTTTCTCAATTGCAGACACCAGAACAGTGGAGTGCCATCCCTTCAAATATTTGATGTTAATGTTAAAAAATGGTTGAAAGTCACATTACTTATGTTGTCATTAATCATTGTCTGATAATGTCTCTGAATGTTGGCTATAAACACTGGTCTGTTGTCCTACAGGTGTATTTATTATTATAATAAATATTAATATTATGATTAATATAAATTATTAATTAATTTCTGGAGGTTAAGTCTGATATATAATTAATTCAAATTAGTTATAATTATTTATTATTATTATAACCGCATCCATAGCACCATAGCAACAATAGAAATACCTCCATAATCTCCGTAATAACTGACAAACTAAACATATAGCCTACATTCACTAAATGACAAGATAGAGTAAATAAAATATACATTACTCTAAACGTAACTATCTTTCTTAGCGAGAAACGATCATTTTGAACCTGAAACACAGGTAAGTGGTTTGGTGAGTCCAATAATGAAGGGAGTCACTCAAATCAACTATATAGACTCCCTCCTTCAATTTTCTGACGTTTTCAATAGCTGCCTTAAAAATCAGAAGGTAAAACAGTGTTTTCACAGAAATCCGCTTTTTAGCTGTATCTCAGCCGGAAACGGTCATTTTGAACCTGAAACATAGGTAAGTGGTTTGGTGAGTCCAATAATGAAAGGAGTTACTCAAATCAACTATATAGACTCCCTCCTTCAATTTTCTGACGTTTTCAATAGCTTGCCTTAAAAATCAGACGATAAAACAGTGTTATCACAGAAATCCGCTTTTTGGCTGTTTCCCCCCACCCATTACCGGGAGCGCATCACTGCGCCGTGCTGTGGACAAAATGAGGTACTGCACATTCGCCTAAAAGGCAGAATGACAGCATTAAAATGTCTCCAACTGCTCTGAAATAAAGTGAAAAAATCTGAAAATAAACACAATTTTCTTCACAAAAATGGGCTTTGTCTTTTGAGCATTTTTTGCCTTCATTTGCTTCAGCCAAATTAGAAACATGAGAAGAAAAGAGGGGAAAATCTCACTCCAGACTCAGCCAAAAACAGCATCCGAAATGCTGCATTAAAATTGCTCAAACTTGTATAAAATCACAATCTAAAAATCTAAAAATTATGAAAATGGCTTAGCAATGATGCGGCCTGCCTTTTGCACATGTTTTTCCTGGCTTTACTTCAGCCAAATGAAAGAAAAGAGGAGAAAATTGGGCTTCAGCCAGGGTTAAAAAGCAGCAGAAATACTGCATTAAAATGCCTCCAACTTGTCTAAAATGATGTTTAAAAATCTGAAAATGATGAAAATGGCTTAGCAATGATGGGGCCCTCCTTTTACATATTTTTTGAGTGGCTGTACTCCACCAGAATTGAAAATATAAGCAGAAAAGAGGGGGAAATTGCAGTGTTGTCTGCCCGGGAGAAGTTCCTTTTTTTGGCCACAAGATGGAAGCAGAGCTCCATGGATGAATTTAGCTGCACTCAGTTGGAACTTTGAAAACTTTCTAAGTGGTTTGGTGAGTCCAATAATGAAAGGAGTCACTCTTTCAATAGCTTGCCTTAAAAAATCAGAAGGTAAAACAGAGTTTTCACAGAAATCCGCTTTTTAGCTGTACAGTATCTCAGCCAGAAACGATCATTTTGAACCTGAAACACAGGTAAGTGGTTTGGTGAGTCCAATAATGAAAGGAGTCACTCAAATAAACTGTATAGACTCCTTCCTTCAATTTTCTGACGTTTTCAATAGCTTGCCTTAAAAAATCAGAAGGTAAAACAGTGTTTTAACAAAAATCCGCTTTTAGCTTTATCTCAGCCAGAAACGATCATTTTCAACCTGAAACACAGGTAAGTGGTTTGGTGAGTCGAATAATGAAAGGAGTCACTCAAATAAACTATATAGACTCCTTCCTTCAATTTTCTGACGTTTTCAATAGCTTGCCTTAAAAAATCGGAAGGTAAAACAGTGTTTTCACAAAAATCCGCTTTTAGCTGTATCTCAGCCAGAAACGGTAATTTTGAACCTGAAACACAGGTAAGTGGTTTGGTGAGTCCAATAATGAAAGGAGTCACTCAAATAAACTATATAGACTCCTTCCTTCAATTTTCTGACGTTTTCAATAGCTTGCCTTAAAAAATCAGAAGGTAAAACAGTGTTTTAACAAAAATCCGCTTTTAGCTTTATCTCAGCCAGAAACGATCATTTTCAAACTGAAACACAGGTAAGTGGTTTGGTGAGTCGAATAATGAAAGGAGTCACTCAAATAAACTATATAGACTCCTTCCTTCAATTTTCTGACGTTTTCAATAGCTTGCCTTAAAAAATCAGAAGGTAAAACAGTGTTTTCACAAAAATCCGCTTTTAGCTTTATCTCAGCCAGAAACGATCATTTTCAACCTGAAACACAGGTAAGTGGTTGGGTGAGTCCAATAATGAAATGAGTCACTCAAATCAAATATATAGACTCCTTCCTTCAATTTTCTGACGTTTTCAATAGCTTGCCTTAAAAAATCAGAAGGTAAAACAGTGTTTTCACAAAAATCCGCTTTTAGCTGTATCTCAGCCAGAAACAGTTATTTTGAACCTGAAACACAGGTAAGTGGTTTGGTGAGTCCAATAATGAAAGGAGTCATTCAAATCAACTATATAGACTACTTCCTTTAATTTTCTGACGGGAGCGCATCACTGCGCCGTGCTGTGGACAAAATGAGGTACTGCACATTCGCCTAAAAGGCAGAATGACAGCATTAAAATGTCTCCAACTGCTCTGAAATAAAGTGTAAAAATCTGAAAATAAACACAATTCCTTCACAAAAATGGGCTTTGTCTTTTGAGCATTTTTTGCCTTCATTTGCTTCAGCCAAATTAGAAACATGAGAAGAAAAGAGGGGAAAATCTCACTCCAGACTCAGCCAAAAACAGCAGCCGAAATGCCGCATTAAAATTGCTCAAACTTGTCTAAAATCAAAATCTAAAAATCTAAAAATTATCAAAATGGCTTAGCAATGATGCGGCCTGCCTTTTGCACATGTTTGTCATGGCTTTACTTCAGCCAAATGAAAGAAAAGAGGAGAAAAATGCACCTCAGCCAGGGTTAAAAAGCAGCAGAAATACTGCATCAAAATGCCTCCAACTTGTCTAAAATGACGTTTAAAAATCTGAAAATGATGAAAATGGCTTAGCAATGATGGGGCCCTCCTTTTGCATATTTTTTGAGTGGCTGTACTCGACCAGAATTGAAAATATAAGCAGAAAAGAGGGGGAAATTGCAGTGTTGTCTGCCCGGGAGAAGTTCCTTTTTTTGGCCACAAGATGGAAGCAGAGCTCCATGGATGAATTTAGCTGCACTCAGTTGGAACTTTGAAAACTTTCTAAGTGGTTTGGTGAGTCCAATAATGAAAGGAGTCACTCTTTCAATAGTTTGCCTTAAAAAATCAGAAGGTAAAACAGAGTTTTCACAGAAATCCGCTTTTTAGCTGTACAGTATCTCAGCCAGAAACGATCATTTTGAACCTGAAACACAGGTAAGTGGTTTGGTGAGTCCAATAATGAAAGGAGTTACTCAAATCAACTATATAGACTCCCTCCTTCAATTTTCTTACGTTTTCAATAGCTTGCCTGAAAAATCAGACGATAAAACAGTGTTATCACAGAAATCCGCTTTTTGGCTGTTTCCCCCCACCCATTACCGGGAGCGCATCACTGCGCCGTGCTGTGGACAAAATGAGGTACTGCACATTCGCCTAAAAGGCAGAATGACAGCATTAAAATGTCTCCAACTGCTCTGAAATAAAGTGAAAAAATCTGAAAATAAACACAATTTTCTTCACAAAAATGGGCTTTGTCTTTTGAGCATTTTTTGCCTTCATTTGCTTCAGCCAAATTAGAAACATGAGAAGAAAAGAGGGGAAAATCTCACTCCAGACTCAGCCAAAAACAGCATCCGAAATGCTGCATTAAAATTGCTCAAACTTGTATAAAATCACAATCTAAAAATCTAAAAATTATCAAAATGGCTTAGCAATGATGCGGCCTGCCTTTTGCACATGTTTGTCATGGCTTTACTTCAGCCAAATGAAAGAAAAGAGGAGAAAAATGCACCTTAGCCAGGGTTAAAAAGCAGCAGAAATACTGCATCAAAATGCCTCCAACTTGTCTAAAATGACATTTAAAAATCCAAAAATGATGAAAATGGCTTAGCAATGATGGGGCCCTCCTTTTGCATATTTTTTGAGTGGCTGTACTCCACCAGAATTGAAAATATAAGCAGAAAAGAGGGGGAAATTGCAGTGTTGTCTGCCCGGGAGAAGTTCCTTTTTTAGGCCACAAGATGGAACCAGAGCTCCATGGATGAATTTAGCTGCACTCAGTTGGAACTTTGAAAAGTGGTTTGGTGAGTCCAATAATGAAAGGAGTCACTCTTTCAATAGCTTGTGTCACAGCCCGGCTCATAGGCAGCGACAAGGAGGGAGACGAGACGAGGATGACAGTATAATAAAAGTAAATTTATTAACAAAAGATAATGAACTAAGATAAGTCAGTAATCAGTAGTGTGAGCATGTATGAATGTGTGGAAAAAACAACCAAAATCCAAACAGCAGCAGCAGCCGTGCCCGACCAGACCAGAGAGAGAGAGCCAAGCAGGAGTGAAGCCTTTTAAATAGAGACCCACACCGGGCCCAGGTGTGGGTCATCACCTAATCAGGCGACCTCTCCACCCTGCTTCCTGCAAAGGAAAAACACAGCAGCAGAAAAGCAGGGACAACTAGTGGATGGAGGGGTCGTCACACCCCCCCCCATAAAAACGGGGTTCCCACTGGAACACCGGAAAGGGCACAACTACATTGCACAAAAATTAAACACTTAACCACCGTCATTAGTTACATGAAATTAATAAATTGCAGTACAATTCATACTGACCAATTTCGTTGCCTTCCCCGGTCAGCAAACCAACCCCCACACTGCAACCCAGCAATTCCGGTGCCTGGAAAAGCATTTAAGAGCGACTGCGAAAAGGAAGACAGCAGACCGGAGAGATCAAACAATAAATGGCACAGTTACATGACTAAGAATAAGGTGCTCTGGATAGGGAAATCTCTTTTGCCCTCTTGGACAGTGGCACTTGCCAATAACCCTTCAATAAATCGAACTTGCTCACAAACTGAGCAGAGCCGACCTGATCGACGCAATCTTCCATGCGCGGCAGTGGAAAAGCATCTGGTTTAGTGACCCCGTTTACCTTCCGATAGTCTGTGCAGAACCTGGGACTCTTATCAGACTTGTCTACCAATAAACAAGGAGACGCCCAGCTAGATGATGGTTCTGCAATGCCATTATTAAGCATGTACTGTATCTCTCCGTCCATCACCTTTCGCTTCTCTTCTGACACTCGGTAGAAACGCTGACGGATTGGCTGCGCCTCCCCCACATCAATGTCATGCTCGATTAAATTAGTCCTACTTGGTACATCACCAAACAGACACAGATAACCATTAATCAGAGCCGACAACTCAGCACCCCTCTCCTCAGACAGATGACCAAACAGAGACTCCAGATTTTCCAAGGTTTCAGAGTTCTTTAACCTGCCACGCAACACACTCTCATCCGGTGGAGTAACCCCATCATCCTCTGGCACAGATAGAAACACAGAACTTCCCACAGCAGCAGCCACCGATTTAACAGACTCTTTCTGCCCCTCACCACTAGATGCAGAGACCTGTGACTCCCGAGTGTAATAAGGTTTCAGCAAATTTACATGACAAAGTTGAGTTGATTTCCTACGCCGTGGTGTCGACAACAGGTAATTTAGGTCTGACAGCTGGCGTAAAACTATAAACGGGCCAGTAAACTTGGCTTGAAAAGGGGAACTGGCAATTGGCAACAATGCAAGTACCTGATCACCAGGACTAAACTGACGGTGCTCAGCTTGGCGGTCAGAAAGACGCTTCATTTTCCCCTGGGAAGAGGTTAACTTCTCCCTAGCCATCTCCCCAGCCACGTACAATCGGTGCCGAAAACCATTGACATAGTCAATCAAATTACTTGGTGGTTCTGATTGCCCCACAGTATCATGCAACAGAGTGAGTGGCCCACGCACTGTGTGTCCAAACACAAGCTCATTTGGGGTAAAACCGGTGCTTTTCTGCACAACCTCTCGAGCAGCTAACAGAAGCCACGGCAGCCCTTGCTCCCAGTCCTGATTCAATTCAACACAGTAGCCCCGCAACAGAGACTTTAGAGTCTGGTGAAATCTTTCAAGAGCCCCTTGGCTCTGAGCATGGTACGCAGAAGCCTGGTTATGTTTAACATGTAACTGTTTCAGAACCTGAGCAAACAAATGAGATGAAAAATTAGAGCCCTGATCACTCTGAATCACTTTTGGGATGCCAAAGGTGGAAATGAACTGCGTCAGAGCCTTCACCACAGACCTACCAGTAATGGTACGCAATGGATATGCAGCTGGATACCTTGTGCTCTGACACATTACTGTAAGCAAATAGTTGCTACCAGACTTGGAACGAGGTAAAGGACCAACACAGTCGATAATCAGATGTTCAAATGGCTGCGCTATTGCTGGAATAGGGCACAGAGGAGCTGGTTTAATACTCTGATTTGGCTTCCCTGTCATCTGACATATATGACATGTTTTAATGTACCTGGACACATCCCTCTTTAACTGAGGCCAGAAAAAGTATCGCAGAATGTAATCATACGTTTTGCGGACTCCCAGGTGCCCAGACTGATCATGAGAAGCCCTCAGCACCTCACTGCGGAACTTTGAAGGAACAACAATCTGCCAGACCGGGTCACCAACAAAGTTTTCCCCATGCAACAACCATTTCCTCACCAAAACAATCCATCCTGCAGCAAGTAACCATGTACTGCGCTCCTAGCCTCCTCAACAGTGAGAACTCGGTCAAACAACTGGCTCAGAGAGGGATCTGCCCTCTGCTCCACCAGCAGGTCACTGCGAGAAACAGACAACAAAGAGTCAGGGATGGCCACAGAGAAAATCTCACTCTCCCCTGGTCCCCCACCCTCAAGTTCAGGCTCAGACTCTGACTCTGCACGGCGCATAGCTCGAGTCACTGCACAGGCTGTAAAAACCTCAGGAAAGCATTGAGCACTCTCATCTGGTTTTCCTGTAACAACAGGTGAAGATGTTACTATGGGTGGAGGTGGCACACCATCAGCCCACACACGGCTACCAGCAAGGTCGTTACCTAAAATAATGTCCACACCCTCAATCGGCAGTGCAGGGCGCACACCCATGGTGACGTCACCCCGAACCAACCCACAGTTCAACACTAGATGATGCAATGGAACCGGCAACACCGTTAACCCCATCCCTCGCATCAGAACATAATCTCCAGTACTAGTTTCCTCAGAAAAAGGCAACACAGAGCTCACAATGTATGAATCAACAGCCCCAGTATCTCTCAGAATTTTTACCGGCACAGTGGCATCACTCCCCACCAGTGACACACAACCGTCAGACACAAAAGCTGAGAAATCCGCCTTATCCAAACTGCACTTGACTCCAGCAGCTACCTGCTGGGAGGAAGAAATGACAGGACCAACATGTTTAACAGAGGCAGCAAACGCAGCAGATTTAACCTTGGCACCACGCTTAGGACAGTCAGCTTTCCAATGTCCCCTGCCTTTGCAATAATTGCATATTTTGGTTGAGTCAAACTCTACCTGACCCCGTGCAACACGTTCTGGCTTAATGTTATCCAGGCGAGGACTGACTCCGTCCTCCCCCTTAACATGACCTGACACACGAAATTTACCATTTCCCCGGTCATCCCGAGAGTAATGCTCCCGGCTACCCCTGTGCGTAAGAGTATACTCGTCGGCCAGTTTAGCAGCCTCAGCAGCAGTCTTCACTTTATGCTCACTGATATAAACAGCGATATGACTGGGAACAGAGTTCTTGAACTGCTCTAAAACCACCAAATCGCACAGGTCATCAAAAGTGTTGACCTGCAAGGAAACACACCACCGGCTGAAATGAGTCACCAGCTCCCTGGCGAACTCAACATGAGTCTGCTTACCAGACTTTTCCCAGGACCGAAACCTCTGCCGATATGCCTCCGGCACCAACTCGTATGCCCTCAACACAGCAGCCTTGACAGTTGCATACACCTTACTTTCACCTACTGAGAGAGCAGAGTAGGCTTCCTGCGCTTTACCAGTTAAGACACATTGTAAAAGCAGTGTGCGATCTACATCTGACCACTCTCTACCCTCAGCAACACGCTCAAACAGCGAAAAAAATATCTGGATCGCGCTCACAAAACTGGGGAACTAAACGCAAATTACTGGCAACATCAAAAGAACTAGATGCTGATCTAACAGGAGCAGCTGAAAGAGCATGGCCTGCACCAGCACCACCTGAGTTCAGTCTACACGCCTCCACCTCCAGCCTTTTGAGTTCAGTCTGCAGCAGAAGCAATTCCCGCCTCTGTTCAAAAGTTAACCCAGCATCACCAGACACAACAGATTCCACCACAGGACCGGATTGATAATACCCACATCAGACAGATTAGCCTTAATAATAGCTTTAATGCTATCCTTACTCAGTTTGTCACTCACTTCCAACTTGAAATGGTCAGCAATCCTCAACAACTGATCACGTGTGTAGTACTCCAAAGACTCCCCTGATGGAGCTTTCAAAAAATCCTCCACACTAGCCATGGTTATCAACCAGCCCAATTACCTGTCCAAACACAGACTATGCAAACCAATGCGAAAGAAACCAAACTGCAGTGCTTAACCTGTAGCACACTGAGCGCACACAGTCCCCCCACAGCCAAAACGTCACCGTAGCCCCGTCCCTCTAACTGCCTAACCAGAATCTAGCTAAGCTCCTCCCTAGTCTTCAGGTATTTGGTGGTGGGTATTTACGCACTAAAGCCCGTCAGCCCGGCAAAGCAACCACTAAATGGCGACTCACCTGCAGCTGCGGATGTGCCCCCGAGACAACTGCTCCAGCCACTTTCACACCACACTAACACCCCCCCCAAACGAACTCCAAAGGGAATTCGCTCTTAAGCCTAACAGGGACAGAAGCAACAGCGACTTAATACGGCTGGGCACACACAGGACCCCACAAACTCAGTGCCTAAAAAACACCAGCACAACACAGCCTGGCACAAAACAATCTCCTCAGAACAGACTTGGCTGCTTACCCAAACCAAAAAAAACAGACTTACCACGCTAGTCAAACGTCTCCCAACAAAACCGGATGCACAACTCATTCATAAAAACGAGGTGCACCGCTAACTACAGCTAACGCTGATCTGACGTCACCGAATCAAATGGACGAGCCCCCACATGTCACAGCCCGGCTCATAGGCAGCGACAAGGAGGGAGACGAGACGAGGATGACAGTATAATAAAAGTAAATTTATTAACAAAAGATAATGAACTAAGATAAGTCAGTAATCAGTAGTGTGAGCATGTATGAATGTGTGGAAAAAACAACCAAAATCCAAACAGCAGCAGCAGCCGTGCCCGACCAGACCAGAGAGAGAGAGAGCCAAGCAGGAGTGAAGCCTTTTAAATAGAGACCCACACCGGGCCCAGGTGTGGGTCATCACCTAATCAGGCGACCTCTCCACCCTGCTTCCTGCAAAGGAAAAACACAGCAGAAGAAAAGCAGGGACAACTAGTGGATGGAGGGGTCGTCACACTTGCCTTAAAAAATCAGAAGGTAAAACAGAGTTTTCACAGAAATCCGCTTTTTAGCTGTACAGTATCTCAGCCAGAAACGATCATTTTGAACCTAAAACACAGGTAAGTGGTTTGGTGAGTCCAATAATGAAAGGAGTCACTCAAATAAACTGTATAGACTCCTTCCTTCAATTTTCTGACATTTTCAATAGCTTGCCTTAAAAAATCAGGAGGTAAAACCACCCGATACCCACGTTGTCATTCCATTGAATAGGCGCATTATCAATGATATCATGCCATATCTTTAGGCCAGTAGGCCACCTACTGGCCTACCAGTATGTTCGGTAGATTGATATCACCCATTTTTAAGGCTGACATAATGTTATTGTATGTGCTGTCACGTGACCGGTCATAGGTCCAAACATGGCCGACATTATGATTGTATTCTTTATGATGTATTAATACTTTTAATGGACCTGCCGTGGGTTTGCGGGGTCCGTTCGCCGCATCCCCGGGGCAAATCCGGCTGAAATGCCGGTGCTCTTTCCCCGGGAGCCCCTACTACCAGTGCAGGCGGGCTCCTCCGGTCCCGGCCGGTCGGAACCGGTCACTTTCCCCGGTTAAAGCCGCGGTGATGTGCGCTGCTCAAGCCCGACTTCCTGGTTCCCAAAGCGGTCCGATCGACCTGGTTCCTGGCCGCTTTGCGAGCAGAGATTTCTGGGGTACGTCTCAGGTCTGATCAGCTTCACTCTCCGAGATTTTGAGCCAAATCTGTCGGTTACAAACCCGGTACCAGATCCCGACATGCGCGTGTGTGTGTGTGTTCGCGGCGCGACACACACACATTCTTATTTATGTGGTGCTTGCCTGGCGCAGCTGAATTAGCGGAGCGGAGCTCCTGTCGGATACAACCCGG
>NC_084603.1:43748758-43771758 GCF_033807715.1 Cololabis saira | reverse complement strand
TGCTGTCATTCTGCCTTTTAGGCGAATGTGCAGTACCTCTTTTTGTCCACAGCACGGCGCAGTGATGCGCTCCCGGTAATAGGGGGGGGGGGGGGGGGGGGGGGGGAGGGGGCAGACCTGTGTTTCAGGTTCAAAATAACTGTTTCTCGCTGCAGCCAAAAAACAGCCAAAAAGCGGATTTCTGTGATAACACTGAATTTTTAAGGCAAGCTATTGAAAACGTCAGAAAATTGAAAGAAGGAGTCTATATATAGTTGATTTGAAGGACTCCTTTCATTATTGGACTCACCAAACCACTTACCTGTGTTTCAGGTTCAAAATGATCGTTTCTGCCTGAGATACAGCTAAAAAGCGGATTTCTGTGAAAACACTGTTTTACCTTCTGATTTTTTAAGGCAAGCTATTGAAAACGTCAGAAAATTGAAGGAAGGAGTTTATATAGTTGATTTGAGTGACTCCTTTCATTATTGGACTCACCAAACCACTTACCTGTGTTTCAGGTTCAAAATGATCGTTTCTGCCTGAGATACAGCTAAAAAGCGGATTTCTGTGAAAACACAGTTGAACCTTCTGATTTTTTAATGCAAGCTATTGAAAACGTGAGAAAATTGAAGGAAGGAGTCTATATAGTTGATTTGAGTGACTCCTTTCATCATTGGACTCACCAAACAACTTACCTGTGGTTGAGGTTGAAAATGACTGTTTCTGGCTGTGATACAGCCGAAAAGCGGATTTCTGTGATAAGACTGTTTTACCTTTTGATTTTTAAGGCAAGCTATTGAAAACGTCAGAAAATTGAAGGAGGGAGTCTTTATGGTTGATTTGAGTGACTCCTCTCATTATTGGACTCACCAAACCACTTACTTGTGTTTCAGGTTCAAAATGACTGTTTCTCGCTGAGAAGCAGCCAAAAAGCGGATTTCTGTAATAACATTGTTTTACCTTCTGATTTTTAAGGCAAGCTATTGAAAAAGTCAGACAATTGAAGGAGGGAGTCTATATAGTTTATTTGAGTGACTCCTTTCATTGTTGGACTCACCAAACCACTTACCTGTGTTTCAAGTTCAAAATGACCGTTTCTCGCTGAGATACAGCCAAAAAGCGGATTTCTGTGATAAGACTGTTTTACCTTCTGATTTTTTAAGGCAAGCTATTGAAAAAGTCAGACAATTGAAGGAGGGAGTCTATATAGTTTATTTGAGTGACTCCTTTCATTGTTGGACTCACCAAACCACTTACCTGTGTTTCAAGTTCAAAATGACCGTTTCTCGCTGAGATACAGCCAAAAAGCGGATTTCTGTGATAAGACTGTTTTACCTTCTGATTTTTTAAGGCAAGCTATTGAAAAAGTCAGACAATTGAAGGAGGGAGTCTATATAGTTTATTTGAGTGACTCCTTTCATTGTTGGACTCACCAAACCACTTACCTGTGTTTCAAGTTCAAAATGACTGTTTCTCGCTGAGATACAGCCAAAAAGCGGATTTCTGTGATAAGACTGTTTTACCTTCTGATTTTTTAAGGCAAGATATTGAAAACGTTAGAACATTGAAGGAGGGAGTCTATATAGTTGATTTGAGTGACTCCTTTCATTATTGGACTCACCAAACCACTTACCTGTGTTTCAGGTTCAAAATGACCGTTTCTCGCTGAGAAGCAGCCAAAAAGCGGATTTCTGTAATAACATTGTTTTACCTTCTGATTTTTTAAGGCAAGCTATTGAAAAAGTTAGAACATTGAAGGAGGGAGTCTATATAGTTGATTTGAGTGACTCCTTTCATTATTGGACTCACCAAACCACTTACCTGTGTTTAAGGTTCAAAATGACCGTTTCTCGCTGAGAAGCAGCCAAAAAGCGGATTTCTGTAATAACATTGTTTTACCTCCTGATTTTTTAAGGCAAGCTATTGAAAAAGTCAGAAAATTGAAGGAGGGAGTCTATATAGTTGATTTGAGAGACTCCTTTCATTATTGGACTCACCAAACCACTTACCTGTGTTTCAGGTTCAAAATGACTGTTTCTCGCTGAGAAGCAGCCAAAAAGCGGATTTCTGTAATAACATTGTTTTACCTTCTGATTTTTTAAGGCAAGCTATTGAAAAAGTCAGAACATTGAAGGAGGGAGTCTATATCGTTGATTTGAGTGACTCCTCTCATTATTGGACTCACCAAACCACTTACCTGTGTTTCAGGTTCAAAATGACTGTTTCTCGCTGAGAAGCAGCCAAAAAGCGGATTTCTGTAATAACATTGTTTTACCTTCTGATTTTTTAAGGCAAGCTATTGAAAAAGTCAGACAATTGAAGGAGGGAGTCTATATAGTTTATTTGAGTGACTCCTTTCATTGTTGGACTCACCAAACCACTTACCTGTGTTTCAAGTTCAAAATGACCGTTTCTCGCTGAGATACAGCCAAAAAGCGGATTTCTGTGATAAGACTGTTTTACCTTCTGATTTTTTAAGGCAAGCTATTGAAAACATTAGAACATTGAAGGAGGGAGTCTATATAGTTGATTTGAGTGACTCCTTTCATTATTGGACTCACCAAACCACTTACCTGTGTTTCAGGTTCAAAATGACCGTTTCTCGCTGAGAAGCAGCCAAAAAGCGGATTTCTGTAATAACATTGTTTTACCTTCTGATTTTTTAAGGCAAGCTATTGAAAAAGTTAGAACATTGAAGGAGGGAGTCTATATAGTTGATTTGAGTGACTCCTTTCATTATTGGACTCACCAAACCACTTACCTGTGTTTCAGGTTCAAAATGACCGTTTCTCGCTGAGAAGCAGCCAAAAAGCGGATTTCTGTAATAACATTGTTTTACCTCCTGATTTTTTAAGGCAAGCTATTGAAAAAGTCAGAAAATTGAAGGAGGGAGTCTATATAGTTGATTTGAGAGACTCCTTTCATTATTGGACTCACCAAACCACTTACCTGTGTTTCAGGTTCAAAATGACTGTTTCTCGCTGAGAAGCAGCCAAAAAGCGGATTTCTGTAATAACATTGTTTTACCTTCTGATTTTTTAAGGCAAGCTTTTGAAAAAGTCAGAACATTGAAGGAGGGAGTCTATATCGTTGATTTGAGTGACTCCTCTCATTATTGGACTCACCAAACCACTTACCTGTGTTTCAGGTTCAAAATGACTGTTTCTCGCTGAGAAGCAGCCAAAAAGCGGATTTCTGTAATAACATTGTTTTACCTTCTGATTTTTTAAGGCAAGCTATTGAAAAAGTCAGACAATTGAAGGAGGGACTCTATATAGTTTATTTGAGTGACTCCTTTCATTGTTGCACTCACCAAACCACTTACCTGTGTTTCAAGTTCAAAATGACCGTTTCTCGCTGAGATACAGCCAAAAAGCGGATTTCTGTGATAAGACTGTTTTACCTTCTGATTTTTTAAGGCAAGCTATTGAAAACGTTAGAACATTGAAGGAGGGAGTCTATATAGTTGATTTGAGTGACTCCTTTCATTATTGGACTCACCAAACCACTTACCTGTGTTTCAGGTTCAAAATGACCGTTTCTCGCTGAGAAGCAGCCAAAAAGCGGATTTCTGTAATAACATTGTTTTACCTTCTGATTTTTTAAGGCAAGCTATTGAAAACGTTAGAACATTGAAGGAGGGAGTCTATATAGTTGATTTGAGTGACTCCTTTCATTATTGGACTCACCAAACCACTTACCTGTGTTTCAGGTTCAAAATGACCGTTTCTCGCTGAGAAGCAGCCAAAAAGCGGATTTCTGTAATAACATTGTTTTACCTCCTGATTTTTTAAGGCAAGCTATTGAAAAAGTCAGAAAATTGAAGGAGGGAGTCTATATAGTTGATTTGAGAGACTCCTTTCATTGTTGGACTCACCAAACCACTTACCTGTGTTTCAGGTTCAAAATGACCGTTTCTCGCTGAGAAGCAGCCAAAAAGCGGATTTCTGTAATAACATTGTCTTACCTTCTGATTTTTTAAGGCAAGCTATTGATAACGTCAGAACATTGAAGGAGGGAGTCTATATAGTTGATTTGAGTGACTCCTTTCATTATCTGACTCACCAAACCACTTACCTGTGTTTCAGGTTCAAAATGACCGTTTCTCGCTGAGAAGCAGCCAAAAAGCGGATTTCTGTAATAACATTGTTTTACCTTCTGATTTTTTAAGACAAGCTATTGATAACGTCAGAACATTGAAGGAGGGAGTCTATATAGTTGATTTGAGTGACTCCTTTCATTATCTGACTCACTAAACCACTTACCTGTGTTTCAGGTTCAAAATGACCGTTTCTCGCTGAGAAGCAGCCAAAAAGCGGATTTCTGTAATAACATTGTTTTACCTTCTGATTTTTTAAGGCAAGCTATTGAAAAAGTCAGAAAATTGAAGGAGGGAGTCTATATAGTTGATTTGAGAGACTCCTTTCATTGTTGGACTCACCAAACCACTTACCTGTGTTTCAGGTTCAAAATGACCGTTTCTCGCTGAGATAAAGCCAAAAAGTGGATTTCTGTGATAAGACTGTTTTACCTTCTGATTTTTTAAGGCAAGCTATTGAAAACGTTAGAACATTGAAGGAGGGAGTCTATATAGTTGATTTGAATGACTCCTTTCATTATTGGACTCACCAAACCACTTACCTGTGTTTCAGGTTCAAAATGACTGTTTCTCGCTGAGAAGCAGCCAAAAAGCGGATTTCTGTAATAACATTGTTTTACCTTCTGATTTTTTAAGGCAAGCTATTGAAAAAGTCAGAAAATTGAAGGAGGGAGTCTATATAGTTGATTTGAGTGACTCCTTTCATTGTTGGACTCACCAAACCACTTACCTGTGTTTCAGGTTCAAAATGACCATTTCTCGCTGAGAAGCAGCCAAAAAGCGGATTTATGTAATAACATTGTTTTACCTTCTGATTTTTTAAGGCAAGCTATTGAAAAAGTCAGAAAATTGAAGGAGGGAGTCTATATAGTTGATTTGAGTGACTCCTTTCATTGTTGGACTCACCAAACCACTTACCTGTGTTTCAGGTTCAAAATGACCGTTTCTCGCTGAGATACAGCAAAAAAAGCGGATTTCTGTGATAAGACTGTTTTACCTTCTGATTTTTTAAGGCAAGCTATTGAAAAAGTCAGAAAATTGAAGGAGGGATTATATATATTTGATTTGAGTGACTCCTTTCATTGTTGGACTCACCAAACCACTTATCTGTGTTTCAGGTTCAAAATGACTGTTTCTCGCTTAGAAGCAGCCAAAAAGCGGATTTCTTTAATAACATTGTTTTACCTTCTGATTTTTTAAGGCAAGCTATTGAAAACGTCAGAACATTGAAGGAGGGAGTCTATATAGTTGATTTGAGTGACTCCTTTCATTGTTGGACTCACCAAACCACTTACCTGTGTTTCAGGTTCAAAATGACCGTTTCTCGCTGAGAAGCAGCCAAAAAGCGGATTTCTGTAATAACATTGTTTTACCTTCTGATTTTTTAACGCAAGCTATTGAAAACGTCAGAACATTGAAGGAGGGAGTCTATATAGTTGATTTGAGTGACTCCTTTCATTATTGGACTCACCAAACCACTTACCTGTGTTTCAGGTTCAAAATGACTGTTTCTCGCTGAGAAGCAGCCAAAAAGCGGATTTCTGTAATAACATTGTTTTACCTTCTGATTTTTTAAGGCAGGCTATTGAAAACGTCAGAACATTGAAGGAGGGAGTCTATATAGTTGATTTGAGTGACTCCTTTCATTGTTGGACTCACCAAACCACTTACCTGTGTTTCAGGTTCAAAATGACCGTTTCTCGCTGAGAAGCAGCCAAAAAGCGGATTTCTGTAATAACATTGTTTTACCTTCTGATTTTTTAAGGCAAGCTATTGAAAACGTCAGAACATTGAAGGAGGGAGTCTATATAGTAGATTTGAGCGACTCCTTTCATTATTGGACTCACCAAACAACTTACCTGTGTTTCAGGTTCAAAATGACTGTTTCTCGCTGAGAAGCAGCCAAAAAGCGGATTTCTGTAATAACATTGTTTTACCTTCTGACTTTTTAAGGCAAGCTATTGAAAACGTCAGAACATTGAAGGAGGGAGTCTATATAGTTGATTTGAGTGACTCCTTTCATTATTGGACTCACCAAACCACTTACCTGTGTTTCAGGTTCAAAATGACTGTTTCTCGCTGAGAAGCAGCCAAAAAGCGGATTTCTGTATTAACATTGTTTTACCTTCTGATTTTTTAAGGCAGGCTATTGAAAACGTCAGGACATTGAAGGAGGGAGTCTATATAGTTGATTTGAGTGACTCCTTTCATTGTTGGACTCACCAAACCACTTACCTGTGTTTCAGGTTCAAAATGACCGTTTCTCGCTGAGAAGCAGCCAAAAAGCGGATTTCTGTAATAACATTGTTTTACCTTCTGATTTTTTAAGGCAAGCTATTGAAAACGTCAGAACATTGAAGGAGGGAGTCTATATAGTAGATTTGAGCGACTCCTTTCATTATTGGACTCACCAAACAACTTACCTGTGTTTCAGGTTCAAAATGACTGTTTCTCGCTGAGAAGCAGCCAAAAAGCGGATTTCTGTAATAACATTGTTTTACCTTCTGATTTTTTAAGGCAAGCTATTGAAAAAGTCAGAAAATTGAAAGAGGGAGTCTATATAGATGATTTGAGTGACTCCTTTCATTGTTGGACTCACCAAACCACTTACCTGTGTTTCAGGTTCAAAATGACCGTTTCTCGCTGAGATACAGCCAAAAAGCGGATTTCTGTGATAAGACTGTTTTACCTTCTGATTTTTTAAGGCAAGTTATTGAAAACGTCAGAACATTGAAGGAGGGAGTCTATATAGTTGATTTGAGTGACTCCTTTCATTATTGGACTCACCAAACCACTTACCTGTGTTTCAAGTTCAAAATGACCGTTTCTCGCTGAGATACAGCCAAAAAGCGGATTTCTGTGATAAGACTGTTTTACCTTCTGATTTTTTAAGGCAAGCTATTGAAAACGTTAGAACATTGAAGGAGGGAGTCTATATATTTGATTTGAGTGACTCCTTTCATTATTGGACTCACCAAACCACTTACCTGTGTTTCAGGTTCAAAATGACTGTTTCTCGCTGAGAAGCAGCCAAAAAGCGGATTTCTGTAATAACATTGATTTACCTTCTGATTTTTTTAAGACAAGCTATTGAAAACGTCAGAACATTGAAGGAGGGAGTCTATATAGTTGATTTGAGTGACTCCTTTCATTGTTGGACTCACCAAACAACTTACCTGTGGTTGAGGTTGAAGATGACTGTTTCTGGCTGTGATACAGCCAAAAAGCGGATTTCTGTGATAAGACTGTTTTACCTTTTGATTTTTAAGGCAAGCTATTGAAAACGTCAGAAAATTGAAGGAGGGAGTCTTTATGGTTGATTTGAGTGACTCCTTTCATTATTGGACTCACCAAACCACTTACCTGTGTTTCAGGTTCAAAATGATCGTTTCTGGCTGAGATACAGCTAAAAAGCGGATTTCTGTGAAAACACAGTTGAACCTTCTGATTTTTTAAGGCAAGCTATTGAAAACGTCAGAAAATTGAAGGAAGGAGTCTATATAGTTGATTTGAGTGACTCCTTTCATTATTGGACTCACCAAACCACTTACCTGTGTTTCAGGTTGAAAATTATCGTTTCTGGCTGAGATAAAGCTAAAAAGCGGATTTCTGTGAAAACACTGTTTTACCTTCTGATTTTTTAAGGCAAGCTATTGAAAGAGTGACTCCTTTCATTATTGGACTCACCAAACCACTTAGAAAGTTTTCAAAGTTCCAACTGAGTGCAGCTAAATTCATCCATGGAGCTCTGCTTCCATCTTGTGGCCAAAAAAGGAACTTCTCCCGGGTAGACAACACTGCAATGTCCCCCTCTTTTCTGCTGATATTTTCAATTCTGGTGGAGTAAAGCCAGTCAAAAAATATGCAAAAGGAGGGCCCCATCATTGCTAAGCCATTTTGATCATTTTTAGATTTTTAAAAGTCATTTTAGACAAGTTGGAGGCATTTTAATGCAGTGTTTCTGCTGCTTTTTAACCCTGGCTGAAGTGCAATTTTCTCCTCTTTTCTTTCATTTGGCTGAAGTAAAGCCAGGAAAAACATGTGCAAAAGGCAGGCCGCACCATTGCTAACCCATTTTGATTATTTTTTGACTTTTAGATTGTGATTTTAGACAAGTTTGAGTAATTTTAATGCGGCATTTCGGCTGCTGTTTTTGGCTGAGTCTGGAGTGAGATTTTCCCCTCTTTTCTTCTCATGTTTCTAATTTGGCTGAAGCAAATGAAGGCAAAAAATGCTCAAAAGACAAAGCCCATTTTTGTGAAGGAATTGTGTTTATTTTCAGATTTTTACACTTTATTTCAGAGCAGTTGGAGACATTTTAATGCTGTCATTCTGCCTTTTAGGCGAATGTGCAGTACCTCTTTTTGTCCACAGCACGGCGC
Source organism: Cololabis saira (assembly GCF_033807715.1). Taxonomy (NCBI): domain Eukaryota; kingdom Metazoa; phylum Chordata; class Actinopteri; order Beloniformes; family Belonidae; genus Cololabis; species Cololabis saira. The sequence continues at coordinate 43,763,295 of NC_084603.1, read as the reverse complement.
AGTGATGCGCTCCCGGTAATAGGGGGGGGGGGGGGGGGGGGGGGAGGGGGCAGACCTGTGTTTCAGGTTCAAAATAACTGTTTCTCGCTGCAGCCAAAAAACAGCCAAAAAGCGGATTTCTGTGATAACACTGAATTTTTAAGGCAAGCTATTGAAAACGTCAGAAAATTGAAAGAAGGAGTCTATATATAGTTGATTTGAAGGACTCCTTTCATTATTGGACTCACCAAACCACTTACCTGTGTTTCAGGTTCAAAATGATCGTTTCTGCCTGAGATACAGCTAAAAAGCGGATTTCTGTGAAAACACTGTTTTACCTTCTGATTTTTTAAGGCAAGCTATTGAAAACGTCAGAAAATTGAAGGAAGGAGTTTATATAGTTGATTTGAGTGACTCCTTTCATTATTGGACTCACCAAACCACTTACCTGTGTTTCAGGTTCAAAATGATCGTTTCTGCCTGAGATACAGCTAAAAAGCGGATTTCTGTGAAAACACAGTTGAACCTTCTGATTTTTTAATGCAAGCTATTGAAAACGTGAGAAAATTGAAGGAAGGAGTCTATATAGTTGATTTGAGTGACTCCTTTCATCATTGGACTCACCAAACAACTTACCTGTGGTTGAGGTTGAAAATGACTGTTTCTGGCTGCGGATTTCTGTGAAAACACTGTTTTACCTTCTGATTTTTTAAGTCAAGCTATTGAAAGAGTGACTCCTTTCATTATTGGACTCACCAAACCACTTAGAAAGTTTTCAAAGTTCCAACTGAGTGCAACTAAATTCATCCATGGAGCTCTGCTTCCATCTTGTGGCCAAAAAAGGAACTTCTCCCGGGTAGACAACACTGCAATTTCCCCCTCTTTTCTGCTGATATTTTCAATTCTGGTGGAGTAAAGCCAGTCAAAAAATATGCAAAAGGAAGGCCCAATCATTGCTAAGCCATTTTGATCATTTTTAGATTTTTAAAAGTCATTTTAGACAAGTTGGAGGCATTTTAATGCAGTGTTTCTGCTGCTTTTTAACCCTGGCTGAAGTGCAATTTTCTCCTCTTTTCTTTCATTTGGCTGAAGTAAAGCCAGGAAAAACATGTGCAAAAGGCAGGCCGCATCATTGCTAAGCCATTTTGATAATTTTTTGATTTTTAGATTGTGATGTTAGACAAGTTTTAGTAATTTTAATGCGGCATTTCGGCTGCTGTTTTTGGCTGAGTCTGGAGTGAGATTTTCCCCTCTTTTCTTCTAATGTTTCTAATTTGGCTGAAGCAAATGAAGGCAAAAAATGCTCAAAAGACAAAGCCCATTTTTGTGAAGGAATTGTGTTTATTTTCAGATTTTTACACTTTATTTCAGAGCAGTTGGAGACATTTCAATGCTGTCATTCTGCCTTTTAGGCGAATGTGCAGTACCTCTTTTTGTCCACAGCACGGCGCAGTGATGCACTCTCGGTAATGGGCTGAACCTGTGTTTCAGGTTCAAAATAACTGTTTCTCGCTGCAGCCAAAAAACAGCCAAAAAGCGGATTTCTGTGATAACACTGTTTTACCTTCTGATTTTTAAGGCAAGCTATTGAAAACGTCAGAAAATTGAAGGAAGGAGTCTATATATAGTTGATTTGAGTGACTCCTTTCATTATTGGACTCACCAAACCACTTACCTGTGTTTCAGGTTCAAAATGATCGTTTCTGGCTGAGATACAGCTAAAAAGCGGATTTCTGTGAAAACACAGTTGAACCTTCTGATTTTTTAAGGCAAGCTATTGAAAACTTCAGAAAATTGAAGGAAGGAGTCTATATAGTTGATTTGAGTGACTCCTTTCATTATTGGACTCACCAAACCACTTACCTGTGTTTCAGGTTGAAAATGATCGTTTCTGGCTGAGATACAGCTAAAAAGCGGATTTCTGTGAAAACACTGTTTTACCTTCTGATTTTTTAAGGCAAGCTATTGAAAGAGTGACTCCTTTCATTATTGGACTCACCAAACCACTTAGAAAGTTTTCAAAGTTCCAACTGAGTGCAGCTAAATTCATCCATGGAGCTCTGCTTCCATCTTGTGGCCAAAAAAGGAACTTCTCCCGGGTAGACAACACTGCAATGTCCCCCTCTTTTCTGCTGATATTTTCAATTCTGGTGGAGTAAAGCCAGTCAAAAAATATGCAAAAGGAGGGCCCCATCATTGCTAAGCCATTTTGATCATTTTTAGATTTTTAAAAGTCATTTTAGACAAGTTGGAGGCATTTTAATGCAGTGTTTCTGCTGCTTTTTAACCCTGGCTGAAGTGCAATTTTCTCCTCTTTTCTTTCATTTGGCTGAAGTAAAGCCAGGAAAAACATGTGCAAAAGGCAGGCCGCACCATTGCTAACCCATTTTGATAATTTTTTGACTTTTAGATTGTGATTTTAGACAAGTTTGAGTAATTTTAATGCGGCATTTCGGCTGCTGTTTTTGGCTGAGTCTGGAGTGAGATTTTCCCCTCTTTTCTTCTCATGTTTCTAATTTGGCTGAAGCAAATGAAGGCAAAAAAATGCTCAAAAGACAAAGCCCATTTTTGTGAAGGAATTGTGTTTATTTTCAGATTTTTACACTTTATTTCAGAGCAGTTGGAGACATTTTAATGCTGTCATTCTGCCTTTTAGGCGAATGTGCAGTACATCTTTTTGTCCACAGCACGGCGCAGTGATGCGCTCTCTCGACCTGTGTTTCAGGTTCAAAATAACTGTTTCTCGCTGCAGCCAAAGAAGAGCCAAAAAGTGGATTTCTGTGATAACACTGTTTTACCTTCTGATTTTTAAGGCAAGCTATTGAAAACGTCAGAAAATTGAAGAAAGGAGTCTATAGTTGATTTGAGGGACTCCTTTCATTATTGGACTCACTAAACCACTTACCTGTGTTTCAGGTTCAAAATGATCGTTTCTGGCTGAGATACAGCTAAAAAGCGGATTTCTGTGAAAACACAGTTGAACCTTCTGATTTTTAAGCCAAGCTATTGAAAACGTCACAAAATTGAAGAAAGGAGTCTATATATAGTTGATTTGAGGGACTCCTTTCATTATTGGACTCACCAAACCACTTACCTGTGTTTCAGGTTCAAAATGATCGTTTCTGCCTGAGATACAGCTAAAAAGCGGATTTCTGTGAAAACACTGTTTTACCTTCTGAATTTTTTAAGGCAAGCTATTGAAAACGTCAGAAAATTGAAGGAAGGAGTTTATATAGTTGATTTGAGTGACTCCTTTCATTATTGGACTCACCAAACCACTTACCTGTGTTTCAGGTTCAAAATGATCGTTTCTGGCTGAGATACAGCTAAAAAGCGGATTTCTGATTTTTTAAGGCAAGCTATTGAAAGAGTGACTCCTTTCATTATTGGACTCACCAAACCACTTCGAAAGTTTTCAAAGTTCCAACTGAGTGCAGCTAAATTCATCCATGGAGCTCTGCTTCCATCTTGTGGCCAAAAAAGGAACTTCTCCCGGGTAGACAACACTGCAATGTCCCCCTCTTTTCTGCTGATATTTTGAATTCTGGTGGAGTAAAGCCAGTCAAAAAATATGCAAAAGGAGGGCCCCATCATTGCTAAGCCATTTTGATCATTTTTAGATTTTTAAAAGTCATTTTAGAGAAGTTGGAGGCATTTTAATGCAGTGTTTCTGCTGCTTTTTAACCCTGGCTGAAGTGCAATTTTCTCCTCTTTTCTTTCATTTGGCTGAAGTAAAGCCAGGAAAAACATGTGCAAAAGGCAGGCCGCACCATTGCTAACCCATTTTGATAATTTTTTGACTTTTAGATTGTGATTTTAGACAAGTTTGAGTAATTTTAATGCGGCATTTCGGCTGCTGTTTTTGGCTGAGTCTGGAGTGAGATTTTCCCCTCTTTTCTTCTCATGTTTCTAATTTGGCTGAAGCAAATGAAGGCAAAAAATGCTCAAAAGACAAAGCCCATTTTTGTGAAGGAATTGTGTTTATTTTCAGATTTTTACACTTTATTTCAGAGCAGTTGGAGACATTTTAATGCTGTCATTCTGCCTTTTAGGCGAATGTGCAGTACCTCTTTTTGTCCACAGCACGGCGCAGTGATGCGCTCTCTCGACCTGTGTTTCAGGTTCAAAATAACTGTTTCTCGCTGCAGCCAAAGAAGAGCCAAAAAGTGGATTTCTGTGATAACACTGTTTTACCTTCTGATTTTTAAGGCAAGCTATTGAAAACGTCAGAAAATTGAAGAAAGGAGTCTATAGTTGATTTGAGGGACTCCTTTCATTATTGGACTCACTAAACCACTTACCTGTGTTTCAGGTTCAAAATGATCGTTTCTGGCTGAGATACAGCTAAAAAGCGGATTTCTGTGAAAACACAGTTGAACCTTCTGATTTTTAAGCCAAGCTATTGAAAACGTCACAAAATTGAAGAAAGGAGTCTATATATAGTTGATTTGAGGGACTCCTTTCATTATTGGACTCACCAAACCACTTACCTGTGTTTCAGGTTCAAAATGATCGTTTCTGCCTGAGATACAGCTAAAAAGCGGATTTCTGTGAAAACACTGTTTTACCTTCTGATTTTTTAAGGCAAGCTATTGAAAACGTCAGAAAATTGAAGGAAGGAGTTTATATAGTTGATTTGAGTGACTCCTTTCATTATTGGACTCACCAAACCACTTACCTGTGTTTCAGGTTCAAAATGATCGTTTCTGGCTGAGATACAGCTAAAAAGCGGATTTCTGATTTTTTAAGGCAAGCTATTGAAAGAGTGACTCCTTTCATTATTGGACTCACCAAACCACTTCGAAAGTTTTCAAAGTTCCAACTGAGTGCAGCTAAATTCATCCATGGAGCTCTGCTTCCATCTTGTGGCCAAAAAAGGAACTTCTCCCGGGTAGACAACACTGCAATGTCCCCCTCTTTTCTGCTGATATTTTCAATTCTGGTGGAGTAAAGCCAGTCAAAAAATATGCAAAAGGAGGGCCCCATCATTGCTAAGCCATTTTGATCATTTTTAGATTTTTAAAAGTCATTTTAGACAAGTTGGAGGCATTTTAATGCAGTGTTTCTGCTGCTTTTTAACCCTGGCTGAAGTGCAATTTTCTCCTCTTTTCTTTCATTTGGCTGAAGTAAAGCCAGGAAAAACATGTGCAAAAGGCAGGCCGCACCATTGCTAACCCATTTTGATAATTTTTTGACTTTTAGATTGTGATTTTAGACAAGTTTGAGTAATTTTAATGCGGCATTTCGGCTGCTGTTTTTGGCTGAGTCTGGAGTGAGATTTTCCCCTCTTTTCTTCTCATGTTTCTAATTTGGCTGAAGCAAATGAAGGCAAAAAATGCTCAAAAGACAAAGCCCATTTTTGTGAAGGAATTGTGTTTATTTTCAGATTTTTACACTTTATTTCAGAGCAGTTGGAGACATTTTAATGCTGTCATTCTGCCTTTTAGGCGAATGTGCAGTACCTCTTTTTGTCCACAGCACGGCGCAGTGATGCGCTCTCTCGACCTGTGTTTCAGGTTCAAAATAACTGTTTCTCGCTGCAGCCAAAGAAGAGCCAAAAAGCGGATTTCTGTGATAACACTGTTTTACCTTCTGATTTTTAAGGCAAGCTATTGAAAACGTCAGAAAATTGAAGAAAGGAGTCTATATATAGTTGATTTGAGGGATTCCTTTCATTATTGGACTCACCAAACCACTTACCTGTGTTTCAGGTTCAAAATGATCGTTTCTGGCTGAGATACAGCTAAAAAGCGGATTTCTGTGAAAACACAGTTGAACCTTCTGATTTTTTAAGGCAAGCTATTGAAAGAGTGACTCCTTTCATTATTGGACTCACCAAACCACTTCGAAAGTTTTCAAAGTTCCAACTGAGTGCAGCTAAATTCATCCATGGAGCTCTGCTTCCATCTTGTGGCCAAAAAAAGGAACGTCTCCCGGGCAGACAAGACTGCAATTTCCCCCTCTTTTCTGCTGATATTTTCAATTCTGGTGGAGTAAAGCCAGTCAAAAAATATGCAAAAGGAGGGCCCCATCATTGCTAAGCCATTTTGATCATTTTTAGATTTTTAAATGTCATTTTAGACAAGTTGGAGGCATTTTAATGCAGTGTTTCTGCTGCTTTTTAACCCTGGCTGAAGTGCAATTTTCTCCTCTTTTCTTTCATTTGGCTGTGAAGTAAAGCCAGGAAAAACATGTGCAAAAGGCAGGCCGCATCATTGCTAAGCCATTTTGATAATTTTTAGACTTTTAAATTGTGATTTTAGACAAGTTTGAGTAATTTTAATGCGGCATTTCGGCTGCTGTTTTTGGCTGAGTCTGGAGTGAGATTTTCCCCTCTTTTCCTCTCATGTTTCTAATTTGGCTGAAGCAAATGAAGGCAAAAAATGCTCAAAAGACAAAGCCCATTTTTGTGAAGGAATTGTGTTAATTTTCAGATTTTTACACTTTATTTCAGAGCAGTTGGAGACATTTTAATGCTGTCATTCTGCCTTTTAGGCGAATGTGCAGTACCTCTTTTTGTCCACAGCACGGCGCAGTGCTGTGCTCTCTCGACCTGTGTTTCAGGTTCAAAATAACTGTTTCTCGCTGCAGCCAAAGAACAGCCAAAAAGCGGATTTCTGTGATAACACTGTTTTACCTTCTGATTTTTAAGGCAAGCTATTGAAAACGTCAGAAAATTGAAGAAAGGAGTCTATATATTGTTGATTTGAGGGACTCCTTTCATTATTGGACTCACCAAACCACTTACCTGTGTTTCAGGTTCAAAATGATCGTTTCTGCCTGAGATACAGCTAAAAAGCGGATTTCTGTGAAAACACAGTTGAACCTTCTGATTTTTTAAGGCAAGCTATTGAAAGAGTGACTCCTTTCATTATTGGACTCACCAAACCACTTCGAAAGTTTTCAAAGTTCCAACTGAGTGCAGCTAAATTCATCCATGGAGCTCTGCTTCCATCTTGTGGCCAAAAAAAGGAACGTCTCCCGGGCAGACAAGACTGCAATTTCCCCCTCTTTTCTGCTGATATTTTCAATTCTGGTGGAGTAAAGCCAGTCAAAAAATATGCAAAAGGAGGGCCCCATCATTGCTAAGCCATTTTGATCATTTTTAGATTTTTAAATGTCATTTTAGACAAGTTGGAGGCATTTTAATGCAGTGTTTCTGCTGCTTTTTAACCCTGGCTGAAGTGCAATTTTCTCCTCTTTTCTTTCATTTGGCTGTGAAGTAAAGCCAGGAAAAACATGTGCAAAAGGCAGGCCGCATCATTGCTAAGCCATTTTGATAATTTTTAGACTTTTAAATTGTGATTTTAGACAAGTTTGAGTAATTTTAATGCGGCATTTCGGCTGCTGTTTTTGGCTGAGTCTGGAGTGAGATTTTCCCCTCTTTTCCTCTCATGTTTCTAATTTGGCTGAAGCAAATGAAGGCAAAAAATGCTCAAAAGACAAAGCCCATTTTTGTGAAGGAATTGTGTTAATTTTCAGTTTTTTACACTTTATTTCAGAGCAGTTGGAGACATTTTAATGCTGTCATTCTGCCTTTTAGGCGAATGTGCAGTACCTCTTTTTGTCCACAGCACGGCGCAGTGCTGTGCTCTCTCGACCTGTGTTTCAGGTTCAAAATAACTGTTTCTCGCTGCAGCCAAAGAACAGCCAAAAAGCGGATTTCTGTGATAACACTGTTTTACCTTCTGATTTTTAAGGCAAGCTATTGAAAACGTCAGAAAATTGAAGAAAGGAGTCTATATATTGTTGATTTGAGGGACTCCTTTCATTATTGGACTCACCAAACCACTTACCTGTGTTTCAGGTTCAAAATGATCGTTTCTGCCTGAGATACAGCTAAAAAGCGGATTTCTGTGAAAACACTGTTTTACCTTCTGATTTTTTAAGGCAAGCTATTGAAAACGTCAGAAAATTGAAGGAAGGAGTTTATATAGTTGATTTGAGTGACTCCTTTCATTATTGGACTCACCAAACCACTTACCTGTGTTTCAGGTTCAAAATGATCGTTTCTGGCTGAGATACAGCTAAAAAGCGGATTTCTGTTAAAACACAGTTGAACCTTCTGATTTTTTAAGGCAAGCTATTGAAAGAGTGACTCCTTTCATTATTGGACTCACCAAACCACTTCGAAAGTTTTCAAAGTTCCAACTGAGTGCAGCTAAATTCATCCATGGAGCTCTGCTTCCATCTTGTGGCCAAAAAAAGGAACGTCTCCCGGGCAGACAAGACTGCAATTTCCCCCTCTTTTCTGCTGATATTTTCAATTCTGGTGGAGTAAAGCCAGTCAAAAAATATGCAAAAGGAGGGCCCCATCATTGCTAAGCCATTTTGATCATGGTCGGGGGGGGAGGGGGGGGCAGACCTGTGTTTCAGGTTCAAAATAACTGTTTCTCGCTGCAGCCAAAAAACAGCCAAAAAGCGGATTTCTGTGATAACACTGTTTTACCTTCTGATTTTTAAGGCAAGCTATTGAAAACGTCAGAAAATTGAAAGAAGGAGTCTATATATAGTTGATTTGAGGGACTCCTTTCATTATTGGACTCACCAAACCACTTACCTGTGTTTCAGGTTCAAAATGATCGTTTCTGCCTGAGATACAGCTAAAAAGCGGATTTCTGTGAAAACACTGTTTTACCTTCTGATTTTTTAAGGCAAGCTATTGAAAACGTCAGAAAATTGAAGGAAGGAGTTTATATAGTTGATTTGAGTGACTCCTTTCATTATTGGACTCACCAAACCACTTACCTGTGTTTCAGGTTCAAAATGATCGTTTCTGGCTGAGATACAGCTAAAAAGCGGATTTCTGTGAAAACACAGTTGAACCTCCTGATTTTTTAAGGCAAGCTATTGAAAACGTGAGAAAATTGAAGGAAAGAGTCTATATAGTTGATTTGAGTGACTCCTTTCATCACTGGACTCACCAAACAACTTACCTGTGGTTCAGGTTGAAAATGATCGTTTCTGGCTGAGATACAGCTAAAAAGCCGATTTCTCGGTATGTGTTCTTGTGTCCTTGTGAAACGTCATCAGTCGCAGCCCAAGTACTGTCCCAATACACAAGTTCGCATCTCGCCGAGAACGGTTAAAATTCCTGGAAGTATTCTTGACACGCTCCCTTTACCGAGGATGCATCGGTCGGTAACTTGTATGAACTTCTCAACACAAGTATCCCAGCATGCATTTCGGTAGTTGGCGAACAGCGATGGAAATTGGCGGACAAAAGCTGTACGTTTTTTTTTACAATTCTCGTATTGTGGTGGACACTAATTACTAAATTCCTAATTTGTAATAACAATAATAATAACTTATGTGTACAACTGTCGCTCAACTATTCCTTGCATGCATGTACTGCCAAAATGCAATATTGCCTTCATACTAAATTTTTATTTATCATACCATAACTACATCATATTCAATAGTCTGTCAGCTTGTGTTAGCCACTGTAATATCTCTGTTAAATTGTATTTGATATGTAATAATACGATGTAATATGATGTTTAAATTGTCCTCTTTGTGTGTGTGTGTGTGTGTGTGTGTGTGTGTGTGTGTGTGTGTGTGTGTGTGTGTGTGTGTGTGTGTGTGTGTGTGTGTGTGTGCTTCATCCAGAGTCTTCGTGAACAAATGTGGGTTTGTTGTAACACCAAAACAGAAAAAGTGGAACAATTTGAAGGAGAAATACAAGGTAACCCACCTTTGTATCTTTTCAGCAATTAATGAATAGCCATTCAAGCCATTCAAACTGGAAACCTTTTAGGACTTCAAGCGTGCATGATACGTTAATTTTTAGGAACTTAGGGATCCTCCGACAGGGAAAGGGGTAGAGGCGGATGGGGTGATTGTATGGTCAGATGGGTGCTGCACTCCAGGGGCAGCACTCCATAAGTCCCCTGGCCCCTGGTAGTTGCAGCGAATCTGCTCACCACTACAGGTGGTGTTGTCACCTCCCCGTCCTCTGCCCCTCCCAGAGAACAACCCGCCACCACGGAAGAGGGCAGGGCCAAGGAGGAGCTAGTGGACTTCTTGAAGGAGCAGGCAGAGAAAGAGGACGAGAGGGAAAAGCAGGCAGTGGCGAGGGAAGAGGCGAGGGAGAGAGCAGTAAATTAGAGGGTTCCAGAGATATCTATCTCTGTTTGAAAGACTTGTAAATAAATTGTAAATGTGTATATAGAACTATATTTAAAAATATCAGGGGCCTCATTTAAAATGGAGTGCGTAAGGTTTCATACTAAAAGTGCACGTACGCCCAAAAGCCGAAAATGGCGGGCGCAAAAAAAAATCCGGATCTATAAAACCGCGTGCACGCAGACTTCCACGCAATGTTCCCTTTAGGAATCACAGTCCACCTGGAAAGCTGCGCAGCTGACTCCGCCCCATATCCCGCCCTCAACACGCCCATGAATCCATATGGATGAGCCTACTGAGCATGCGCAGTGGCTTCCTGCAGCCTGTTAGGGATGAATCCGGATGAATGCGTCAGAATGAATGAACGTGTCGAGCCACCGTGCCACTGAATTTCGCTGAGATCTGAGATCTAGAAGTTGTGGATGATGTGGAGAGAGGACAGTGAAACGAGATTATTTGGTGGTCACAGTAAAAGTAGGAAAAGTATATAAATAGTATAAAATAAAGCGAGTGAGTGGCACCACGTTGTTGCTGCCCGTTAGTGCCACGATCGCACGACGCGATTTCCACTGGGGGCAGGGGGGACATGTCCCCCCCACTTTTCAAAATGATGTATTTGTCCCCCCCACTTTTCACAGTTTAAAAACTAACGGTAGGCTCAGCAAATCATCAAGACACTCGGGACGGCGGCCCGGCAGCCCCCGCTCCCTCTCCTCCCTCCCGTCTCCCCTCAGAGCTGCTCTAGGCTGATTTATGGTTCCGCGTTACACCAACGCAGAGCCTACGGCGTAGGGTACGCGGCGACGCACACCTACGCCGGACCCTACGGCGTAGGTTCTGCGTTGGTGTGACGCAGAACCATAATTCCGGCTTAAAAGTAAACAACATGAGCGCACGTACCCGTGCATAACAGGCAGACACACACGGGGAGAAGGGACTATTTCTTTAATTTTTATTTTTTTAAAAACTTTATCCTTATGAACGCAATTGTTATATAGTCCAACTTTCCTTATTTTAATCAGAACACTTTCTTTTTTCCTCTTCGGCGTGGAGTAGTGGGCTCGGAGCGGCAGCCCCCCCCCCGCCGCCTGCTCCGTTATCAGCACTATTTTATTATAAGTCTGATATATGTTGTGATATGTGATGACATTATTAAGAGTATGACATGAATCTGGCTTCATTTCACCACCTCACAGCCTGCGTCGCCAGTTCCCAGTGTCTTAAGTAAATTCTTACGGGAGGGTCAGGGTTGCCGTAAAGATACGCAGATTTTTCGGTTCGTTTTTTCTTTTTAGATCCGAGGCTTTGCGTAGAAGGCGGCTTCCGCAACTTTCAGGCGCTTTTTCTGTGCAAGCAAGCTTTATAGATGAGGCCCCAGTTCCTTAATTATTGTTGTTTGTTGTTGCTCTTCTAATTAAATATTGTAGAAATTGATTGTCAGTCTGTATGGTATTTAAACAGTTGTGCATAAAATGGTAACATGCAGGTAGGGCATATGTTAAATGTATTTATTAAATGTTGAATGTGCAGTGTCTACAGTGTTGTTAAAACCGTGAGGCGGGGAGTGCCGGGCCACGCGGGACAATGCCCCCCATGACCAGGACAGGGACAGGGCCAGGGACAGGGTCCTGTATTCAGGTGTCATTGGTTTGTCATTCTTTGTAAAACAAACAAACAAAAACAGTTAACCGTGCATTTTACAGTTGAGTCTATGAACTGTTTCCCTGCAGCAACTACACCAGCGTGTATGCCCCTATAGTTGTTGACAGTGAGTCTGACTCAGATGACCACCAAGAATACCCTGCAGAGGAAAGGTATGATGTATTACTAGTTAGTACCTCATTGTTGTTTTTGGCTCCAATATTGGAAATCATGTACACTGATATTCTCTTACAGTCCACAGGGTTTGAGCTTGAGTGCTGAAAACATTGTTTCAGAACTGGCCTCCAAGATTACCAATATATATATAATATACAGCAGGTTCAACATCAACAGGGCAAATATATGGGATGGGGATGGATCTAACCCTAACCCTCAGAGGCTTTAAGCGATCATCTTATGACCCATCACATGAAATTTTTGTTAAATTCACTGATGATGAGGGGTGAGCAGAGGATGCAGTGGACACTAGTGGTCCCAAACGGGAGTTCCTCACCCTGCTGATGGACTGCCTTAGATCAAGGAGAATCTTTCATGGTCCAAAAGATAGGAAATTTCTCACGTTAGACTGTGCAGGTAAACATTTTATTGTTTCAGACTTAAATTAAGTACATTGCATTTCTGAAAATAATTTTGGAATTCATACTGGAAATTCAACATCTGGTTTTAGCTCTGCACCTGGATTTAGTGAAATTAACTCTGGTATGCATTTTCATGTGGACTTGAAACTGATTTTAATAGTGGCACTAATGGATGGTAAAATATCAACAGCTGCCAGAGATCATGAATGTTTTCATGTTGGGAGGATGATCGCTACATCAATAGTTCACGGTGGTCCAGGCCCTCGATTCTTGTCGGAAATGCTCTACGACCACCTCACGGGAAAATCCAGCGTTGATGTTGAAGCAAGGATTGAGGATATCACAGATGATACCATGAGAGCCTCCTTGCTTGAGGTGTGTTGTCAAATCAACAAAGCTCACAAAGTCTTATCACATAACTTTCTCAACTATCTATAGTCTATAGTATCTATAGTCTATCTCAACCCCTAAAACAAAATTTTGACTAGTTCCACCCCTGAATTCCTTTTTTAAACCAAATAGCTGTTCACAGGTATTTGTTCCATCTTTTTTTAAATGAATAATGAATACTTGTAATCTAACGCACCACCTCTTTGTAGTAAAATCCAGTTTGCACCATCTCAGAACATTAGCTTAATGAAACCCTTCCTTCCTATTTTATAGCATGGACAATATTCAAATTGTTTGATTTATTTCCATATTTATCTTTCAGTATGGGAAACCTGTGGCATTTCACTTTAATGTATGGTAATTGTCTTCCAGATATCCAGTGAGCAGCAACACTGGATGAACTGCATGCAGTGATGGACAAACATTCAAGTCTGTTGCAGACTGCTGGTTGTCTTCAGTACCCAAATGTTGTGTTGGACAAGAAGTTAATCATTAAGGACTTCATGCAGTGGTACTTCATTTACCGCAACCATTTCTCAATACAAAGGTAATGTGCTTTATTTTCACATATTCATTCAAATGTTTAAGACTTTACATGAAGTCAATTGTATCAAGTATCTAGTAATTAGTATGCTTAAAGGGATAGTTCAACATTTTGGCAAATTGACCTATTGCCATAACAGGCACTGATAGTAGAAGGTACCCACTCATATAACTATAGGGATTATAGCAATAGGCCCATTTTCCAAACTGTTAGCTCTTAAATGTTATCTGTCTTCTCTGATACTGCTATTGTTCCAAGCATTTGATTGTGTTTTTTCTCTGTGAATATTTTGTAGGTTCAAGCACTAAATGTGATTCATGCTTTGGAGCAGCATGCATCCATATTCAAGGCATTTATGTGCTCAAGTGTGGAACAGCTGACATCCAAAACACTGGATAACCTTTTCCAGGTTCAACTCAGTGAACAAGGCACCACAAGACGCAAATAGGAAACCAGAGTACTAGCATTCTGGAGACTAACTCCTCCATACAGAAGGTTTATTACAGTAGCATTTCATACAATTGTTCCCATTTCTCTCATCTTTTATGAATGACAGGTTTTATAAAACACAGCAGAATGACTGTTAAACTGCACATGGCGTCTGTTTCACAAAGTGGGTTTAGTGGGGCGGTTAATCGTGCCCATTTGTGATAAAATCACCAAACTTGGCATATATGTTGACGAATGTATTAAGAACAATTCTGGCTTCATTAAAGGTAGACATTCGTCTACTAATATTCGCAGATTATTAAATATTATAGACTATTCCAGTATCAATAAACAGGAAACTACTATTATATCCTTAGACGCGGAAAAAGCATTTGATAAGGTAAAGTGGAAGTTTCTATTGGCAACCTTACATAAATTTGGATTTGGTGAATCTTTCATTGACTGGATAAAAATATTATACAGCTCTCCCAAGGCACGTGATCAAAGATTTGATCAAATGATCAAATCTCTACAAGTTTTACCTTGCAAAGAGGCACTAGACAGGGTTGCCCTCTATCTCCCTCATTATTTGCAATATTTATCGAACCTTTAGCAGCAGCTATTAGACAAAATCAAAATATTAAAGGTATACAATGCAAAATAGTAGAGCACAAAATAAGTCTTTATGCGGATGACGTACTCCTCTTCCTCCAGAACTCACGATCTTCACTATCACAGACAATCGCACTTATAGAGGGATTTTCATCTCTGTCTGATTATTCTATTAATTGGTCTAAATCCACTGTTTTGTGTGTTAACTGCAATTTTAG
>NC_084603.1:43108758-43129296 GCF_033807715.1 Cololabis saira | reverse complement strand
TCTTTCTTTCTTTCTTTCTTTCTTTCTTTCCCTTTTTCCTTTCTTTCTTTCTTTCTCTCCCCCTCCTTTCTCTCTCCCCCTCCTTTCTTTCTGTCTCTCTCTCTCTCTCTCTCTCTCTCTCTCTCTCTCCCTCCTTTCTCTCTCTCTCTCCCCCTCCTTTCTTTCTGTCTTTCTCTCTCTCTCTATCTCCTTTCTTTCTTTATTTCCCTTTTTCCCCTCTTTCTTTCTTTCTTTCTTTGTCTTTCTTTCTCTCTGTCTTTATTTCTTTCTCTCTGTCTTTATTTCTTTCTCTCTGTCTTTCTTTCTGTCTTTCTTTCTTTCTGTCTTTCCCTCTTTCCCTTTTTTCTTTCTTTCTGTCTTTCTTTCTCTCTCTCTCTCTCTCTCTCTCTCTCTGTCTCTATCCCCCTCCTTTTTTTCTGTCTTTCTTTCTTTCTCTCTCTCCCCCTCCTTTCTTTCTGTCTTTCTTTCTTTCTCTCTCTCCCCCTCCTTTCTTTCCCTTTTCCCCTTTTCCCCTCTTTCTGTCTGTCTGTCTGTCTGTCTGTCTGTCTCTTTCTTTCTGTCTTTCTTTCTCTCTCTTTCTTTGTCTCCTTCTTTCCTTCTTTCTTTCTGTCTCTTTCTTTCTGTCTTTCTTTCTCTCTCTCTCCCCCTCCTTTCTTTCTTTCCCTTTTTCCTTTGTCTTTCTTTCCCTCTTTCCTTTCTGTCTTTCTTTCCCTCTTTCCTTTCTGTCTTTCTGTCTTTATTTCTTTCTCTCTGTCTATCTTTCTGTCTTTCCCTCTTTCCCTTTTTTCTTTTTTTCTGTCTTTCTTTCTTTCTCTCTCTCTCTCTCTCTTTCTTTCTCTCTCTCTCTCTCTTTCTTTCTCTCTCTCTCTTTCTTTCTTTCTCTCTCTCTCTTTCTGTCTTTCTGTCTTTCTTTCCTTTCTGTCTTTCTTTCCTTTCTGTCTTTCTGTCTTTCTGTCCCTCTTTCCTTTCTTTCTCTCTGTCTTTATTTCTTTCTCTCTGTCTTTCTGTCTTTCTTTCTTTCTGTCTTTCCCTCTTTCCCTTTTTTCTTTCTTTCTTTCTCTCTATCTCTCTCTCTCTCTCTCCCCTCCTTTCTTTCTGTCTTTCTTTCTTTCTCTTTTTCCTTTCTTTCTTTCTTTCTTTCTTTCTTTCTTTCTTTCTTTCTTTCTTTCTTTCTTTCTCTCCCCCTCCTTTCTCTCTCTCGTTCTCTCTCTCTCTCTCTCTCCCCCTCCTTTCTTTCTTTCTTTCTTTCTGTCTTTCCCTCTTTCCCTTTTTTCTTTGTCTTTCTCTCTCTCTCTCTCTCTGTCTCTCCCCCTCCTTTTTTTCTGTCTTTCTTTCTTTCTCTCTCTCTCCCCCTCCTTTCTTTCTTTCCCTTTTTCCCCTCTTTCTTTCTTTGTCTTTCTGTCTTTCTTTGTCTTTCTGTCTTTCTTTCCCTCTTTCCTTTCTGTCTGTCTTTCCCTCTTTCCTTTCTGTCTGTCTTTCCCTCTTTCCTTTCTGTCTGTCTTTCCCTCTTTCCTTTCTGTCTGTCTTTCCCTCTTTCCTTTCTGTCTGTCTTTCCCTCTTTCCTTTCTGTCTGTCTTTCTTTCTTTCTCTCTGTCTTTCTTTCTTTCTTTCTGTATCTCTCTCTCTCTGTCTCTCCCCTCCTTTCTTTCTGTCTTTCTTTCTTTCTTTCTTTCTTTCTTTCTTTCCATCTTTCTTTCTTTCTGTCTTTATTTCTCTCTCCCCCTCCTTTTTTTCTTTCTTTCTTTCTCTCTCTCCCCCTCCTTTCTTTCCCTTTTTCCCCTCTTTCTTTCTGTCTTTCTCTGTCTCTCTTTCTCTCCCTCTTTCTTTCTCTGTCTGTCTGTCTCTCTGTCTTTCTCTCTGTCTCTCTGTCTTTCTTTCTTTCTTTCTTTCTCTCTGTCTTTCTTTCTTTCTGTATCTCTCTCTCTCTGTCTCTCCCCTCCTTTCTTTCTGTCTTTCTTTCTTTCTTTCTTTCTTTCTTTCTTTCCATCTTTCTTTCTTTCTGTCTTTATTTCTCTCTCCCCCTCCTTTTTTTCTTTCTTTCTTTCTCTCTCTCCCCCTCCTTTCTTTCCCTTTTTCCCCTCTTTCTTTCTGTCTTTCTCTGTCTCTCTTTCTCTCCCTCTTTCTTTCTCTGTCTTTCTTTCTCTCTGTCTTTCTGTCTTTCTTTGTCTGTCTGTCCCTCTTTCCTTTCTTTCTCTCTATCTTTATTTCTTTCTCTCTGTCTTTATTTCTTTCTCTGTCTTTATTTCTTTCTCTGTCTTTATTTCTTTCTCTCTGTCTTTCTGTCCTTCTTTCCTTTCTTTCTCTCTGTCGTTATTTCTTTCTCTCTGTCTTTCTGTCTCTTTCTTTCTGTCTTTCCCTCCCTCCTTTCTTTCCCTCTTTCCCTTTTTTCTTTCTGTCTTTCTTTCTCTCTCTCTCTCTCTCTCTCTCTCTCTCTCTCTCTTTCTTTCTGTCTTTCCCTCTTTCTTTCTTTCCCCTCTCTCTCTTTCTTTCTTTCTGTCTTTCCCTCTTTCTTTCTTTCCCTCTTTCTTTCTTTCTTTCTTTCTTTCCCTCTTTCTTTCTTTCTTTCTTTCTGTCTTTCTTTCTTTCTCTCTCCCCCTCCTTTTTTTCTTTCTTTCTTTCTTTCCCTCTTTCTTTCTTTCCCTCTGTCTTTCTTTCTTTCTCTCTGTCTTTCTTTCTTTCTCTCTGTCTTTCTTTCCCTCTTTCTTTCTCTCTCTGTCTTTCTCTCTGTCTTTCTTTCTTTCTTTCTCTCTGTCTTTCTTTCTTTCTTTGATTTGTACTGAGATGTGTCGTTGTGATGTCGGTGTATTCTTTTCTCTTTTCCGTAATTTCATATAAACTACAGTCTAAAATAATTGTTTCCTTTTTTTTGCCAGTTTCCCAGCTTCTGAAAGCAAGACCGCCAACACACACCAGCTACACAAACAGAGCACACACACACACACACATTTTTTGCATTGTTTATCGTTGTAGTTGATATTGTTTATTCAAATTTCACACTTTTACACTGCATTGTGTTTGCCTGTGAAATAACCGTGTTTTGGAGTGTTTTTTTCTGAAGTGTTTCCAGGTTGCTGACGAGATGCCGCAGAAGGGAAAGCGTTCGAGGGCGCAGAAGCTGCGCTGGAGCAAGCCGGACGAGGTACAAGCAAAGTACAGAATAGATAGCTTTAAAGCTACACACAATAGACTGCAAAACATTAAAGTAGACGTGAGGAAAGTGAGTGCTTCTTCTGTCAAGTGAATGCAATGTGTCACTTATTGACTGCATTTGATTGGTTTTGTGTTTTGAGGCGACCCAGCCGGAGACGCCACCGCCAGCCCAGCCGTTCGGGACCCAGAGGGATGGAGCCAGCCCCTCCCAGTCTCCTGCCCAGAAGGTATAGTGTTCACTCTATGCTTTTTTTCAAGTAATAATGAAATACACTGTGTAATTCAAAGTCTTCAGTTTTAGTAACTTCAGTTCTGTGTTTCAGATGAAGAAGCTGTGGACCCCTCTGCCGATCTCACCCTCCTGCTCTCGTTACCAGCCTGGAAGGGTATGTTTTTATTTCTTCTACAACTGCCCACACACACACAAACACACACACACACACACACACACCCACAGGGTATTTGCAGTACAGTGCTGCACTTTACACGATGCTTCACAGAGGCGGATTAAATAAATGGACTACACTAGGCAGACTGTGATTTTTGGGCCCCCCTCCACCGATGTTATTTATGAATTGAAATCTTAAACTTACCAAAGTTACTAATAAAAGTTAATTCACATTTTACGTAGCATAGTCATAGGCAAGTTGGTTTTTTGTATTCCAAAATAAGTCATGTGTTGTATATTAAACAGTCTATCAGACTATTTTTTGATTTTTATTATTTATAGGTTATTACACCGCTCTATTAAATGATAATAAATTATCTTTATCTTATCGATTGCGAGTGTCATTGTTAAGGCAGTAGTACCAGTAAATGACCAATAGGTGTCAGCATTGCTATGTAAACAGAGCAAGTAAGATAAATGTTGTAGTCTATTGCATTTTGTAGAAAATCTTAATTAAATGTGTTGATTAAATTTAATAGTTAAATAAGAGGTCAAATATACAAAGACCAATAAAATTTGCAGTAAGACAAAGTGCTGTAGTGGTAAAGATGTTTATTTTCATGGACAAGCATCACCTCTAATCTCCTGGTCTGGAATGGTGTTCTTGACTGCATTCTAAAAGCAGATTTAATCACAGAAACCTCGTACAAAAATAAGCAATCATTAAATAATTTGAACGATACCTTATGTTTGAACCAAGAACACTTTTTTTTTTTCACTTTTCTACTAATTTGCTCAAACAGCCAAGGAAAACGAGCCTGAATTGGGTGAATAAAAATTCTAGTCCCTTCACCTGGAGCCCATATTCACACCTGTGATTAAGTACAGGAACAAGAAGAAAAACATGAACCCTTCACATTTATCACAACCATTTAGGAACTGTCCAACAATAAACCAGACCTTGCAGCCTGATAGCTTAATTGTCCTGCTTAGTCTGCCACTTGGATTTTACTGATTGGCGTTAATGTGACGTAACGTTAAAGTAAACGTCAATTTTTAATTAGTTAATAAATATTGATTCATCAACACTGAAATAAATTGTAGATAGGACATGTATTTTTATTTACTTACTGTTTTTATTTTATTAATTTTTTCCTCTGTCTGGGCCCCCCTGCCAATCAGGCCTTAGGCACATGCCTAGTTTCCCTTTGCGTTAATCCGGCTCTGCTTCAGTGTACTACAAGTGTGAGTAGTGATGTAATACTTTTCTGTCCCACCACCAGGTGTCCCCCTCTGACTTCCGCCCAGGTATGTAGCCCACTGTTTGTTTTCATTACATGTAAATTGTATATCAGGGCTGTACAGTGCGACAGTTTTCATCGCATTTGCGAATAAAAATCATCCGGTGCGAAGAGAAATATGTATCCACTCGCATTTGTGCGAGTGAGTTGCGCTGGGGTCATGTTAAAAAAAGTGTGAAAATCAATATGAATGTCTCTTGACCTACATCAGCCTTTCTCAACCGGGGTGTCGTCAAAAAAATTACCTATTCTGACATTTCATATATAAATACCGTATTTTCGCGACCATACGGCCGGGGCGCAGTGTGGAAAAGCTATTAATACTATTAATACATCCATGATCCGACCGCGCGTGGCGACTGCGCCTCAACACGCGGACCAAAATCTTACTCCGCTCAGAAGAAAGTAGTACCTTTTTTGCGGTCCCGATCACGGGACTCTAGCGGGGTTTTGAGTTCTGAACTTTTACGTCTGGTGTAGAGTTAAGCCTTACCTTAATAATTTAAACCTTTTTTCGGGTCGTGAGTAGGATAAACAGAGGACAACTTCTGCTGAGTTTGAGAGTACTTTACTGTCCGCTCAACAGCGTAGGATTTTAGAACATCAACACAGCACCTAGTGCTGTATCACTCCGCCCAATCTAAAACATACTAACAATTACAGATAAACTGACTAGTGTAATTATAGACCCTGATTTACATCAGAATATAAAGAATATATTTATAAAATAATGAACCTTGAATTACCAAAATAACCTTAACAAAAATAAATCTCCTCTTACACTTATAAGGTGAGCATAAATCAATCTTTTTTATGATGTAAAATTGTATGTATTTATTTACTTTTATTTATTTATTTAATTTTAGTTGTTAAATTTCTGGAAAATAAAAAAGTCAAATCATACACGAGAGAAACTATTCAGTTTGTGGCAAAATATTTTTATTGTATGAAACTGAAGATGCATAATGCAAACCTGACATTTACTTTTAGTTCAGTTTGTGGAAAATGGTTGGCCTGGCTTTCTCTTTAAAACTTAAACAGTTATAAAGCATTACAAACTGTAACAATAGGGCATACGCACAGTATTGTTTTGTATTTTGTGTCTTTCAAATAAAAGAAATTTTTTTCCAGTCATATGTTCCTCATTCAAGGTTGTTAAAAAAAATACTGCTATAATATCGTATCGTTATCGTGACCTCAGTATCGTGTATCGTACCGTATCGTGAGATTAGTGTATCGTTACACCCTTACTAACTGTCCATCCGGGTGTGCTAGTACATTTTTATTTGTGCTATTAAAATTTTTAACTTGCTAGCACCAGTGCTACCATTCAAAAAAAAGTAGGCGTACAGCCCTGTATATTCTTGTTGTTTAATTGTAAACAGATTTTCCCTGGGGTTTTTACAGGTTTTATGATGTAAAGGTATCGACTTTGTTTTAAGCAGGTTCAACAGTTTTTGTGTTTTTGCTTGCTCCTAGGCCACGGTACGGGTCACCGCCATCGCGTGCTGAAGTGGGACAAGTCCACCTTCACTCCCCATTTCCGGAAGTTGGTTGTCCCAGCGGAGTCACCTGACAAGAAGGTATAATACTCTTAGATTCCATTGAGTAAAATCTGTTTTTTGTAGTTTGGGGATCTTTGCACGTTGATAAAGAAAAAATTTGCCTTCTCATGCAGTTCGTCCTGCTTGTTGGTGACTCCCACCTTCGGCCCATCGCGGACGGGTTGGTGGGACTGCCGGACCGACGTCTGTCCTGTGGCGTCCTGTCTGTCCCTGGGGCGTCGGCACTTGAGTTGCGTACTGAGGTGCTGAATGCTGTACTGCCTCGCTCACCCGCGGCAGTCTGCATTTTGGCACCCAGTAACGACTTGAGTGCCAGCGGGACCGTCACTCAGGCAGGGGTCGCGTTTGGTAAGCTCCTGCTGACTGCCTGTTCTACCTGGCCCAACGTAAGTATTCTTATATTGTTATTATCTTGAGAACATGTCTGATGATATACTTGATTTTATGCGTATAACTTCAATTTCTATGCCATTTTGAGGGAGAGAATGTAATTACTGAGAAAGAACATCTTTCTCACTCTAGGTGTGTGTTTTGGACTTCCCTCGCCGTCTCACCCTAGACCTCGACCTGCAGGAGCTTCTGAGCCAGGAATACCACCGTGTGGCTGCACGTATGGGTATGTAAACAAAACAAAAAGTACAGTGACATGTATAACAGTGTTTCTTGATATTTAAGTGGCAATGCCAAACTTCACTCATAATTGATTTGGCTGAAAGTATGTACAGGACTGTCTGAGAAAATTAAAATATTGTGTATAAAGTTCTTTATTTTCTGTAATGCAAACATGTCATACATTCTGGATTCATTACAAATCAACTGAAATATTGCAAGCCTTTTATTATTTTAATATTACTGATCATGGCTTACAGCTTAAGAAAACTCATATCCTATCTAAAAAAAATTGAATATTCTGGGAATTTTAATCTTAAACTGTAAGCCAAAATCAGCAATATTGAAATAATAAAAGGCTTGCAATATTTCAGTTAATTTTATAATGAATCCAGAATGTATGACATTTTTGCTTTTTTTTTAATTGCATTACAGAAAATAAAGCACTTTATCCCAATATTCTAATTTTCTGAGACAGTCCTGTATGTATCAATAAGGTTCAATGAGTCAATAAGTCATTATGTTTTTTTTGTTGTTTTTTTTGTATCTTAGGTGTCAGGTACGTCTCTGCCACCCACTACTTTCCGCTGACACAACTGGACCTGTGGTGTCCTGACGGAGTAAGTATATGACACTAAGAAATGTTAAAAAAAATGTGGTGTGCATATCTTTGGTAGATGATAGGGAAAGTTCAGGTACAGGTTTACTGAAAATTTCTGTCTGCTAAATCACTTTTGGTCATGTTTGTCAGGTCCATCTCAGCAAGGAGGGCGGGATGGAGAGGCTTGCGGAGTTGCTGTGGTGGACCCTCCACCACCAGCTGGAGCCCACAGTCCCGAGGGTCCAGACGCTTCCGAGGATGTCGCCTCCTGCCAGACGTGTCGTCCCGAGGGTCCAGACTTCTCCCAGGACGTCGCCTCCTGCCAGACGCGTCGTCCCGAGGGCCCAGACTTCTCCCAGGACGTCGCCTCCTGCCAGACGTGTCTCACCAAAAGTGGTTGTGAAGGGCGTGGTCACCGCGCCACGTCCATCCAGCCCTTTGGAGCAGACACGTGTTCTGTCTTCACAGGTGGATGTGGGGGTGGATCCGATCCCGCTAAATCCTGTGTGGTTTAGTCCGGCGATCCTGGATGAGATGGAGAAGGCCGTTCCGGCCCACCTTCCCAGCGCTGTGGAGTGCGCAGCTCGTCCGGACGGCAGGAAGGTAATGTTCATGCAGATTTTATTTATTCATTGAGGCCTCTTTTAAAAAGTGTGTCCCTCTTCCTGTTTATTGTCCAAGAGGAGCTAAGTCGCAAATATGGTGTGAAAAAAGTCTGTATGGTTTTTGTTCCAGCAGAAGTCGACCGTGGAGCGCCGAGAGAGACGCGTCGCCTCCAAGAGGACCCGGGAGAAGCAACAGGTTTGTCATATTTTGTCTGATTTATTTGAGTAATACTTATTTGGATTTGTTTGAGTATTTTGAGTAGACACACCATAGACAAAAACATTTTATTGTTATATTTAGTGAATAATTGTAACACAGTATTAAAATACATGGTTTCATTTTGTCAATGCAGTTCACACAGTTATTTATTTATTTATTGTTTTAGGTGGAGGCACCAGCCGTGGAGGTGTCCTCCAAGCCAGCGCCTTGCAGTCCTAGGAGAGTGGTGGTGGAGCCAGGTGCGTCTGACCCTGCCCAGCCCCAGGAGTCCACCTTCCAGGAACATCCCAGCCAGGTAATTTACATCTTTTAACTGCTGCACCTCTGTTTTTACTCACTCTCTCACACACACACACACACACACACACACACACACACACACACACACAGGGTGCTTGCGCAAGTCTTGAAAGTCTTAATAAGTATGGAATTTTGAAACACTGTTTTCCAGACCTTGAAAAGTCTTGAATTTTGTGTGAAAGTCTTAATAAAGTATTGGGAAAAAAGGTATGGTAGAATTTTACAGTATGCTCAAAGGCACTGTGAAATGAACAGAATAGAAGGGTAGGCTATAAAACTTGTAATTTTACTAACTAGTCACGTACTGTCTTCGCCTAATGGAATGATATCCAATCAACGCTTGCTTAGCCTACTCTGGAACATTTCGTGATGTCACTGCTGAGGTCGATTGACACAGCTAGCCTAGTGGTCAACAGAAATGGGTTGTTGCATGTTTTCGAATTTAGGGCTACAACACCCGAAATTTACAAGTACGTAAAGTTAAGGTCTTGGTGAAAAAAAATATCGGTTTTAAAAAAGTCTGGGAAAAGTCTGGAATTTTAATTTGGAAAAAGAGCAAGCACCCTGCACACACACACACACACACACACACACACACACACACACACAGTTTCTGACCCAGGGTTGTGAACCACTGGACTCGGTAGTTTTAGTTTTAATACTTGTGTATTATTATACCTAGTGTATTTTGCTGCTATAATTTATGTACCCTTTTATTTAAGCAGTATTTGACATGCAGGACTTTTAATTGTAATGGAGCAATTTTACATTATTGTATTGGTACTTTCACTTAAGTAAAGGATGTGAATACTTTGTCCACCCATTGCTGGTTACATATGTTGGAGGCATGTAAGGTATGTTAAAGAATATAAGATTAACGATGATAATGAAACGAATTATGATTAATGATGAGATTGATAATGATTGATCTGTCACTTATAAAAGAAAATGTTACATCATGATAACAATGACAACATTCCTTAAAATGATTTCAGGATCCTGCCGTCGGTCCGAGCCATCGCACTCAATCTGTGAGGGCGTCGCATTCTCAGAAGGACTGGAGGTATGGAACCTTTTCTCGCAATCACCAGTGTACCTGCATGGCTCTGACCTTTCTCGCCTACCACCAGGAGGGGGGGGATTTTGACATGGTCTCACTTGATAGAGTGCTTGAAAAGGGGAATGCACTCTATGTAGGTATCAAAGAACAGTTGAAGGCGGAGAAAAGGTTCAAAAGCAACCACTTGACCATAGAGGAGATGCCGAAACAGGTTTTCACCGATTCGGATACCTACAATGTTCAGTTGGACATGTTGGACTTGAGGGTTGGTTTCTTGAAGGCTGTAGACGGCAGCCCTCGAAGCAGGAGAGGACTGTGCCTTCGTGAACAGCTGAAGAGCCTCTCTCAAGGTGTCAACCTTGCTTTCCTCATTGTCATGCCTGAGTGCATTGCAGTGTTCCGTGACCGGTCCGGACGCTACGGGTTTTTTGATTCCCACTCAAGGTGTGCCAAAGGTTTTCCTCAACATGATGGAAAAGCAATTATGCTGACCTTCTCTAGATTGAGTGACATGGTTGATCATTTGCTTGTGCTTTTTGAAAACCGTGGCCCTTATGGCAGCTATGAGTTCATGCCTGTTTCCTTTACAAGTGACCACACACTCAGTGAGATGCCTGGGCAGTCGGAGGATGTGACCATCAAAAATCCATCAACGGCTGTACCAGAAGCACAATTGTTAGAAGAAGCCAATATCCCACAGAAAACTAACTTCAGACATCCAAAGAATCAGGACTTAAATCAGCGCGTCAACCTAACACGTCCCACGACAGGCAAGGATTTTTCGAAAATCGAGAAACACATGCGAAGAAAGGCTATGCGTAGATCAAGTGAGTGCAAAAAGCAACATGTACCACCTGTAGACAATGGTACAAGCACCACTAATAGAGCGCAGTATGAGAAACAGAAATATGTCAGCAGTTTGGAATTCCGGCTGACAAAACTGCAGGCGATTAAAACCAAATACGTAAAAGACCGTTATCACCGGAAACAAAAGAAGAAGTACATCAGAAGAAGTTACGTGAATCCAAATTTTCAGAGCAAACAAAAAACTTTCATGCAAAAGTACATGAAGGAAAGATATAGCACTGATCCTCATTTTAAAACAAAACATAAATTTTTCATGAAAAAGTACGTGAGTGAGAGGTATAGCACTGATCCTCATTTTAAAACCGAACAGAAAAAGTACGTGAGCGCGAGGTATAGCACTGATCCTCATTTTAAAGCCAAACAGAAAAAGTACGTGAGCGAGAGGTATAGCACGGATCCTCATTTTAAAATCCAACAGAAAAAGTATGTGAGGGAGAAATATCACCACAACCCAGAGTTCAGGCTGCGTCACATACAACACTGCATCCAGAACAAAAAGGATAGACTCGCTAAAGATGCTGCACTTCGTATTCGTCATAAGTTGCAGTGTGCACTCAGGATTAAGAGGAAATACATGGACATCGTAAACTGCCGCCCGGAAACTGCACAGCCTGTGGTCAACCCTGTGATGGTAGAAGCCATATCTGTATTTCGGGAAAGGGTTAGACATGGGCCCACACATGTCTGCACAGTGTGTCACAGAGCTCTGTTCCCCAATCAGGTAAGGCATTGCAACAGAGCCAAATATGTTAAAAACATTGGTGTGGTGGCTGCTTGCTTGACAGGCAAGTATGTCCACGTTTGTGACACCGATTGCTCAGCCCCATGCAC
This sequence comes from Cololabis saira, assembly GCF_033807715.1. Taxonomy (NCBI): domain Eukaryota; kingdom Metazoa; phylum Chordata; class Actinopteri; order Beloniformes; family Belonidae; genus Cololabis; species Cololabis saira. The sequence continues at coordinate 43,117,799 of NC_084603.1, read as the reverse complement.
CGTTCCACAGGACAGGATGCGGGAGTGGATCTGCCACACCTGTGACAGCCACTTGGCCAGAGGACGAATGCCGTCCATGGCAGCTGGCAACAACCTGGACCTCGCACCCATTCCCCCAGAGCTCGAACAGTTGAACGTGCTGGAAAGGCAATTGATTGCAAAGATCTTACCGTTTGCAAAGATAGTTGCCTTGCCCAAAGGACGTCAAAGAGCAGTACACGGAGCAGTTGTGTGTGTACCATCAGAGATGGAAACCACAGTCAATGCTCTTCCGAGGCCCAGCGCCCAAGCCCAGCTGTTGCAAGTAAAGTTGAAGCGCAACATCAAGTACAAGGGCTATCAGCACTTCTACACAGTTAACATGAAGAATGTGCTAGCAGGGCTAAGGATACTGCGAGAGACTCATTCAGAATACAGCAACATTGAGATTGATGACTGTGCTGAATTTGAAAGTCTCGAAGAGGGAGATGCACCACAGGAAGCCCCAGATGCTGCACAGCCCGAGGAGCCCAGACATCCGGAAGGAGACATGGAACCCGCTGCAGGCACATCTGGTGAAAAGCAGCCCAATGAGGTGGAGGACGACAAGGAAAAGGAAGACCTCAGGCCTGGTCTGGCCTTGGACACGTGCATGCAGCCTCTTGACATAGCACAGGAGGTTCTGTCATATGGGGATGGCATATTTAGCATTGCTCCTGCCCAAGGAAACAAACCTGTCGGTTTCTTTGCCATTCCTAAGCTTGAAGCCATGGCCTTTCCTGTTCAGTTCCCAACCGGAGAGAACACCTTGGATGAGGGCAGAATAATCCATCTGTCCCCAAGTGTGTACTTCAATTCAAGGCTCTTCTCTGTGGATGCCCGCTTTGCGAGGGACCAGAGTTATCTGTTCTTTTCCCAGTTTGTGACGGAAACGCACATCGCTAGGAACAGCATGTCCATCCAAACACGCAAGGGGAAGAAATTCACCAAAGATGGGAGGACAATTTCCAATAAGATGATTCAGGACAAAGAGGAGCTGGAACAACTCATCCAAAATAGGGATGCGACCCGTTTCATGCAACCCCTCCGAGGCACTCCAGCGTATTGGGAGAAAACGCTGCGAGATCTTTTCGCCATGGTCAGACAGTTGGGCAAGCCGACGTTTTTCCTAACGTTTTCTGCCGCCGAAATGAGATGGCCGGAGGTTATTGACATTATCAAAGCTCAACAAGGTGAGCAAGGGGACTTCTCAGAGCTGGACTGGAATGAGAAGTGTGAGATTCTCCGCAGTAACCCTGTGACGGTGATGCGCTTGTTTGAGAAGCGAGTGGATGCGCTCATGACAGATCTGCTCCTGTCACCTGCACAGCCCATCGGTCCAGTGGAGGACTACTTTTATCGGGTGGAATTTCAAGCAAGAGGTAGTCCACATATCCATATGCTGGTGTGGATCAAAGATGCACCAGAGATTGAGGATCCTGAGTGCTGCAAGGATGTCATCAAATTCATTGACCGCTATATATGCTGTCAGATGCCTGATGTGGACACGGACCCCGAGCTCCACAAAATAGTGTCTGAGGTTCAGGTTCACAGCCGCAACCACTCCAAAACATGCAGGAAAGGCAATGTATCATGCAGATTTGGTTTTCCAAAACTGCCCATGGATCAAACGATCATTGGCTGCACACCTTGGGGGGCTGTTGATGATGGTGATGATGAAGATGTCAAGAAAGACGATGCCCAGAAAGACCAAGACTGTGGACAAAACGATGTTGGCGGGCATAAAAAATGTGGGGAAAAGTCCAAGGATTCCAAGAAGAGTCAGAAGAAGTCCAAGAAGAGCAAAAAAATCCTCTCAAAGCAGCAACAGATGGCTAAAGAAAAGCTGAAGCCGGTGAGAGATCTTCTAATGGACCCAAATGCCTCTTTCAAGGACTTGGCAGAGTTGTTGCAAAAATGTGACTTGCATCCTGAAGAGTACTCGCACAGTGTCAGATCCCTCACCAGTGGAATGGTGGTCTACAATAAGCGTGACCCCAAGGACTGCTGGGTGAATGGATACAACCCTGACCTGTTGCGAGCATGGAACGCCAACATGGACATCCAGTATGTCATTGACGATTTCAGTTGCATCATGTATATGATGTCGTACGTCTCCAAGCCAGAGCACGAGATGACTGAATTCCTTGACTCTGTCATCCGTGATGTACGGAAATCTGGCGTTAATAAACAGGATGAGATGAAGCAGATTATGCAGGCGTATGCTAAACACCGAGAGGTTAGCGCTCAGGAGTCTGTGGCACGGGTATGCAGCCTACCGCTGAAAAAGTGCTCGCGTTCTGTAATTTTTATACAGACGGAGGACGACGGTATGAGAATGAGTCTTCCGATGAGTAGGCTGCAGAACATGGCCGCAGATGAAGAGGACGTTTGGATGGCAGGATTGCCGGAAAAATACATGCAGAGGCCTGATACAGGCGAGTTTCGAGACATGTGTCTGGCTGACTTCACATCCAATTACAGGGTCCTCTACGGTCAGCAACGTCAATCGGCTACTGCCATTCCCCTCCAGAACGACCACGGGTTTATCCAGAAGAGGACTTCGGGAAAACCTGCCGTCATCCGGTTTACTCGTTTCTCAGAGAAGAAAGATCCGGAAAAGTATTACAGACGGCTCCTAAAACTGTACTGGCCACACAGAGAGGATGCTGATCTGAAGCCGGAACGCTACCCGACCTACGAAGCGTTTTATAAAAGTGGTCGGCGTCCGGGCCGATTGCCTGTGAAAAAGTACGTCAACTTCAATAGAAAGCGCTACGAAGGAGAGGGTAAGAAAATCGACAAAGCCCTCGAACGGTTTCGAAAGGAGGGACCCGTCCGCAACGCGTGGAATAGTTTTGCACCAGAGGTTGAGGTGGATCGTTTAGAGTGTGTCGCTCAGCGAGAAGCCATAAACCCTGGCGAGGAGGAACAGGAGCAGCTTCCAGATTTTCAGCTTCAAGGTGAGAGCAGTGGAGCCATGCCAGCAATCCAGGCGCCGGAATTGAGCCCCGACTTTGTGAGGAACATGTTTCGAAGCCTCAATGAGATGCAGGCGTCCGCCTTCTACGCCATACGCGAATGGTGTTTGAAACGCGTCTGGGGTCAGGATCCTGAACCCTTTTTTTACTTCATCTCTGGGGGAGCCGGTTGTGGCAAGTCCCATGTGATCAAGTGTGTTTATCAGGAGGCCACCAAGATTCTGCGCCAACTTCCCAGGTTTCGCAATGAAGGTGACATGTCTAAGCGTTCAGTGCTGTTGGCGGCGTTTACTGGCACCGCCGCTTTCAATATCTCTGGCAAAACACTGCACTCACTGCTGAAGCTGCCGAGAAGCCTGAAACCTCCGTATCAAGGTCTCGGAAACACACTGGACGAAGTGAGGGTAACACTGTCCAATGCGGAGATCTTGATTATTGATGAGATATCCATGGTCTCTAAGGATCTGTTTTCCTATGTCCACTGGAGATTTCAGCAGATCAGAGGAAACAGGAGACCATTTGGAGGGATGTCTGTCCTTGCAGTTGGCGACTTTTACCAACTGCCGCCCCTTGGTAAAGGCAAACCGCTATGCGTTTTTGAGGATGATGTGCTCGACCTCTGGCAAGATTTCAAGCTGGTCAATCTGACAGAGATAATGCGGCAGAAAGATGATCGCACTTTTGCCGAGCTCTTGAACAGGATTAGAACCAGGAATAAGGAGGATCCGCTCAGCGCGGATGACGAAGCTCTGCTCGCTCAGGCCGTTGTGGAGGCCGGAGATTGTCCGACAGACGCCCTTCATATCTTTGCCACCAACAAAGAGGTTGACGAGCACAACGCTGCAATTTTAACTGCCTTAAAGTTGCAAGTTGTAGAGATTCCAGCGCAAGACTTTAGAAAAGATCTGCGAACTGGAGAAATGAAACCTGCGTATGATTCCTTTAAAGGCAATAAAAGGGATTTACCTGACAACCTGCAAGCGGCTCAAGGAGCACGAGTCATGGTGATCAGGAATCTCGATATTGAGGACGGGATTGTAAATGGCACTTTTGGAACAATTGCCAACATTGTCACCACCACCGAAGACGGACTGACTGTGGTCAAGCTCATTGGACTCGAATTGGATAATCCCACGGCAGGCCAGAAATTCCGCAAGAAGATTCAAGGGGCGGAGGATAACTTGGTGTACGTGGAAAGGTTCGAGGAAAGCACGAGCATAAGGGGGATGGTTCGACGGCAGTTCCCGATGAAGCTGGCCTTCGGCTGTACAGCTCATAAAGTGCAAGGCATGACTGTGCAGTCTGCTGTGGTGTCCTTGAAGCACATTTTTGAACCCGGAATGGCCTATGTCGCCCTGAGCCGGACGACCTCACTTCAAGGACTATGGATCAGAGACTTTGAAGAAAAGAAGATCTATGCGAATCCTAAAATCACCACAGCGATGGAGACTATGAGTCACGCCTCATTCGAGAGTGCAAGACCGCTTTTGCACTTTGTCAAGACCGCAGACCACACTGGTCCAACTTTGACAATAGTCCATCACAATTGTCAAGGACTTCCGTCGCACATGGAGGACATCAGGTCCCACCATGAATTCAGACTTGCTGATGTCCTGTGCATCACCGAATCCCATCTGTCGGGATCATTTGTTTCTCCAGACTTCCAGCTGGAGGGATATGAGATGTTTGCGCGCAACAGAAATGTCTCATATTCTAACAGAGCGGATATGGCTATGAAAGATGGAGGTGGAGTTGCAGTGTACTACAGGAGCTGTCTACAAGCAGAGGCCCGACGGTACATTCAAAATGTGCCCGACCTTGAATTCGCCGTCGTCAAGGTTGAGGGTCCTGTCAGAGCATTGATAGCCACTGTGTACAGACCACCAAATATCCAACTTGACGTGTTTCTTGCAAACATGCAAAGCCTCTTGGACACTTTAGAGATGATGGGTTGCCAGCCTGTAGTGGTTTGTGGAGACTTCAATGAAGACTTGCTCTCCAAAGGGAAGAAAGCCATATGGGAGTTGTTTCGGTCCAGAGGCTATAGCCAGCTTGTTTCCGCTGCAACGACCGAAAAGCGGACACTGATTGATCATATTTACATATCGCAACCACAATGTTGCCTTCAATCAGGTGTGCTGCAATCGTATCACAGTTATCACGATCCGGTGTACTGTGTTTTGACTTCGCCAGAAGCGGGAGGCTTGTCTTCTGAGTGAAGTGGTTTTGCTTTAGTGGTGTTGTGTCTGGATGCCTGTGGGGAATGTGGCCTCGGGTCCAAGTCATCTGTGAAGTACTCTTTGGCAGAGTTCACAGCTTGTTGTTGATGGTGGTTGGGGTTGAGCAAGATGGCCTGTTGTTGTTGTTAGGGTAGTTGTTGTTAGGGTAGTTCTTGTGGTTCATTGTGTTATTTTCTTTTGGTATCTGGATGCTTATGGTGAATATGGCCTGGGGTCCAACTCATGGTGGTTTTGGGTTGAGAAAGGTTTCCTCTTGTGGTCTTTTATTGTGGAAAAGAGCCCTTGTAGGTATGTTGTTTAATTCGGAAAAGGTGCCCAGCCCATATGAAATGGTAGGTATACGGTAAGTATTTTCATCCACATCCTTCTCATTCCCTCCCCTTCTCTCTTCCTTCCCCACCTTTCCCTCTCTAGCACCCCCTCTCTGTTTATCTGTTTTTGTGTATGTCTGTCATCTGTGTTTGTCTGCGTGTGCGTCTGTCTGCGCGCGTGTGTGTGTGTGTGTGTGTGTGTGTGTGTGTGTGCGTGTGTGTGCGTCTGTGTGTGTGTGTTAGCACACACTGCTGTGTGCTAACACAGGGTATGTGTGAAGCGTCTAGTGCAGTAGTGTGGTGCTTGGAGCTAGTGCATGTTGCTGCATTGTGCTGCTCTCTGCTCACTGCTTCTGCCGCTGGCTAGCCTTCTGAATGGAGGGTGAAAAGAAGAAGCTGACTTAGTTAGCTTCCTCCTGCCAGTACAAAGCCTCTCCACTACCAAGACTCCTGCAGTGCCTCCCCGGGGCCACACACGGAAACTGGGTACCTCACGGTCCCAGGCTAAACTGCAGGGGATCTCGGAGCAGGAGCGGGCCCCAGAGACACGGCGTCAGGGCCACCACTGTGTGGATAAACCCTGGTGCCTGTCAACCGCTGTCCCAGCTATGGGTGAATAGTCCCCCTGCAGGTGTAATGTTGTCAGTTGTACTTACAGAGCCACTGAGGATGCAGGCAAGGTGCACTTACAGACAGAGGTGAGTATACTGTTAGATGTTAGTTTGATTTGACTTTTCAATGCTCACATTTCTTTGAAGTTTTTTAATCTTATGTTAAAAAAACTTTTCAACACACATGTATAAAGTTGTTTTCATTCTCCTTTGGTGTACAGCCAGGATCAGGCATACCTGGGCTGGCTACAGGAAGGGGTCCAGGAGCAGCAGGAGCCAGTAGAGCCATGGATGACCTGCGGTTGGTCATGGGAAGAGCTGCAGCAATGTAGCAGCACTCTGCTGCATCAGCGAGACTTCCTAGACGGTCCAACATGTGTCCAAGGGGCCACAGCAGCAGTTCAATGTGTCTCAGGCAGGTGCTCATCAGCCAGATGCTATGCCAATGTATGCAGCTTTCTTCTTGATGATTCACTTGCTTTGAAAACTACAACATATTGATTATTTCTTTGTTTCCAAATCAGGGCTACAACAGATCCAGGTAGCAGACCAAGTGACAACAGCAGCTCTGGAGACAACTCTATTGATGCAGCAACCACACAGAGGTAAGATTTTCTATTGTCCTGGTGTGTGAGCAATTGTAAGGCTAATTTGTATACTGAATTTAAATTCAGAAATAACTATGATGTATGTTGTGCTGATATCTCTGCTTTTGTGTATTCAGGAAAGAGGAAGATGACCACTGCTCTGCACTGTCCAAAGACATTCTGCTGCCACATGAATGCCCATCAGACAGAGGGATCCTCACTGGTTTTGATGTGGACCTTTGACCTCTGTGAGTCTCAATCCTTGTAAAGGACTCAGGACTTATTTTGTCCTCACATCTGTTGTGAATGGAAGTCTATTGTCCATATTTGCAACTTTAATTGTCACAATAACAGTTCAGTTTTTGATATTTTAATGAGAGGCTCTTGGTCTGACAAATAATGGTAGATTGACCCAGACTTCTCTATTCTTTTGTTCTGCATTGTAAGGCTTCAATTCTCTCAAAATGTAATTCTTGACATGTTTTTATGATCATACACTTAACTGCATTATATTGTTTTATCTTTATGTTCTTAATGAATGTTGTCCACATGATTATTACTTACCTTTTGATGATCTAAATTCCAATTGTATTATTAGCACAATGATCTTGTCTGCACCCATACAATTTTGAATGCATCTGTAATTTCATTCTTGCATAATTTTTATATTTTTGAAATATTATCTTAAGCTTAATTCACTTCAAGATTAATATTGTGTAAAACCATATACTACTTAAAGACATATGTAAAATGTTATGCAGAACAATTTACTTGAATCAGAGTTGTTTACTTTGTTGAATATTTGACATTTAATAAACATGTTTGTACAGTACTGGTTTTGTCCTGGTGTTCCATATAATAGAGGTGTTATTGATGATTATTATATAATTTAATTTCTAAATGTATTGGATTAACTGTTGTTTGACCATATGATTATCATCTGGGCAAATGGACACACACATACAGACACACGCACATGTGCAATGATGTCATCGCTCACTTCAAGCTCCAAGCCTTCAAGATTTTTCCACTTTCTTCCATACATTATCATCATACTCCCACAGTTTTTACTCTACATGCAGAGTACATGCATAGACTCACTCATTCAGTAACTCAAACACAGACACACTCACTAACTCTACTCTCTCTGACACACACACACACACACACACGTCCATAGGTGTGCATGAACTCTTCAGGGAAACACACACAATCCTCAGAAAACGAAAGGTGGATGTCCTGAAGCAAGGCCGGAAGCTGAAGTGCTCTAGTGTATATCTAAATGATCACCTGACGAGGAGAAACACCTACATTGCCCGCCAAGCACGTGTTCTGAGGAAGGATAACAAAATACAAGCCACCTGGACTGCCAACTGTAAGATCTACATTAAGCTTAATGGAAACCCAGAGGTTGCAAATACACTGCTTATCCATGAACTTTCAGAGCTGGATCAATATGTCTGATGTATGTGATGATGATATAACAACTTGAGGTATGTGATAAGATGACTGGTATAAACAAACTACCCTCAGGCTTAGTCCTTGCACATATTAACATGTAGTTTGAGGAATAAAATCCAAGACCTTTCTTTATTTTTGCAATTGAACAATATAGATATTCTTGCAATTTCTGAAACCTTCTGGACAGTTTTATAAACAATTCAGAAGTTTCTATAAGTGGCTATTCAATTTATAGACATGATAGAAATAGGTTTGGAGGTGTGGCCATTCTAATACATGACCATTATCCTGTTAAATTGAGACATGACTTGATGGTTGATGATGTTGAAGTGTTATGGCTGCAGGTACATCTCCCCTATTTAAAACCACTACTTGTTGGATGTTGTTACAGGCCACCTAGTGTCAGGATAGAATATTTAAATGCATTATGTAATTATGCTGGATAAAGTGACTGAAGAAAACAGAGAGATGTACTGGATGGGTGATCTGAACATTGATTGGCTATCTGATGAGTGTGCTCTCAAGAACAAGCTTAAATATATGACTGATATGTGTGGTTTATCCCAATTAATTTATCAACCTACAAGAATTTCTATTAACACTGCTAGATCTCCAACATCAAAATGTATCCATCATATTTTCACAATACCCCTGATATGTGCTCCACACCTGTTTTTGTACCAGTTTAGTGACCATAACTGTGTGGCTGTCTCCAGGAGAACAAAGCGTCCTAAAGCCTGTCCCAATATTATGGTAAAAAGAACTTATAAGACATTCAATGAGGATAATTTTCTCACTGAGCTGGATAACATTAAGTGGGATGAAGTATGTG